>NW_013670521.1:32014-45570 GCF_000517525.1 Limulus polyphemus | reverse complement strand
ATGTCATTATGGTCATACTTCTTCAATTTAGTTTTCAGATTCCATATATTTGCAACAGACGTGTCATTATGGTCATACTTCTTCAGTTTAGTTTTCAGATTCCATATATTTGCAACAGACGTGTCATTATGGTCATACTTCTTCAGTTTAGTTTTCAGATTCCATATATCTTCAACAGACGTGTCATTATGGTCATACTTCTTCAATTTAGTTTTCAGATTCCATATATCTTCAACAGACGTGTCATTATGGTCATACTTCTTCAGTTTAGTTTTCAGATTCCATATATCTTCAACAGATGTGTCATTATGGTCATACTTCTTCAGTTTAGTTTTCAGATTCCATATATCTTCAACAGATGTGTCATTATGGTCATACTTCTTCAGTTTAGTTTTCAGATTCCATATATCTTCAACAGACGTGTCATTATGGTCATACTTCTTCAGTTTAGTTTTCAGATTCCATATATCTTCAACAGACGTGTCATTATGGTCATACTTCTTCAGTTTAGTTTCAGATTATAGTTCTTTAGTATAGTTTTCAGAATAACTAAGTTTACACTTAGTGTGTCCCAATGCTTATACCTTCTTCGGAATTATTCTTTAATTTAATAATTGATGGTACTTGATTCAGATAGTTGTCAGATATATTGAGTTGACAAAAAAGATGTCGTTGTGATGATACTTGTGTCAACTCAATATATCTGACAACTATCTGAAAAGAAAAAGATGTCGTTGTGATGATACTTGTTTCAGATAGTTGTCAGATGTATTGAGCTGACAAAAAAAAAGATGTCGTCGTGAAGACAACATAGTTTTTGTTGTTACAAAGTTGAAATTAGAAAGCTTTGTGTTATAGTGATACTTCAATATAGTTTTCAGATAAATTAAATTTACAAAAGGTATCAGCTTCAGTTTAGTTTTCAAATTTCAAAAGTTTACAACAGATGCATCGTCGTGCTTATACCTTCCTCAGTATAGTTTCAGATTTTCTAAGTTGGCAAAACTAGTGTCGTTATGGTGATAATTCCTTTAATATAGTTTGTGGTTTGCTAAGTTTTCTACGGGTATATCCTCGTGATGGTAATGTTTAATTCAATATATTTTTCTCAAAGAGTCGTCACCGTTAAAACAGATAAATCGTCATCTTATTAAACGGCTAAAAACATGAGTTGGTATACTTTAGCTAAAGAATTTACAAAAAATAAACATTAAAAAAATGTTTAAAAAAAACTGGTGAATCAGAGATGACCTATTTGTCCTTTATGTACAGTTTTCACCACGCCCTTACACCTAACGAAACAACTATAAGCACAAATATGAATAATTAACACAATCTTGAATATCAAGTTATGTAGAACTATTAATTTGTATACTTTTGTCATTTTAATTTTCAAAATTTCTTAGATTGTGCTCATTTGAAAGTCAAGTTCTAAACCGTCTTTTAACTGAGAGATACACAATGGTTTTAGTTGTATTATTTATGTTTCGATGTTCAGTAAGCTAACACCCATCTACCAATCACAAATGTTATTTTTCGAAAATGCATTTCACCTATCTGGAATATGTAGGCATTTCTATGGAAACCTCTCGTGATAAGTAGCGGGATTTTATCGTTGTTATAGAAACCGATTCTCTGTACAACACCCATGTTGGAATTCTTGGAAAATCTCCACTTATCTTTTAATACAGGGTGGGACAAAAATTAGTGTATAGTTATTTCATTTAGAATACACATATAAAGTTTAATTACTCATGTCTCACTCTTAAACAAACAATAATTAAACTGGTTTCAATCGTGTTCGTCATATCATGGAAAACATACACTATACGAACTGTGATTACTTTCATAAAATTGATGAGATATCCATTCAATAAAAACGTATTTGTTTCTAACATCAAGTTTATTGTAGTGGTGTACGTCTCTGAATAACATCTGAAAATGGAACCTATAATATAAGAACTTTTATTACCTGAAAGAAAATAAGCTGATGAAAAGAAGAAAAGCGAATGATGCAAAAATAAGATAAGTGGTGCAAAAACGTAGATAAAACGATACAAAAATAAGATAAGTGGTGCAAAGACGTAGATAAAACGATACAAAAATAAGATAAATGGTGCAAAGACGTAGATAAAACGATACAAAATAAGATAAGTGGTGCAAAGACGTAGATAAAACGATACAAAAATAAGATAAATGGTGCAAAGACGTAGATAAAATGATACAAAAATAAGATAAGTGGTGCAAAGACGTAGATAAAATGATACAAAAATAAGATAAGTGGTGCAAAGACGTAGATAAAGTGATACAAAAATAAGATAAGTGGTGCAAAGACGTAGATAAAATGATACGAAAATAAGATAAGTGGTGCAAAGACGTAGATAAAGTGATACAAAAATAAGATAAGTGATGTTAAGACGCAGATAAAATGATACACAAATAAGATAAGTGATGTTAAGACGTAGATAAAGTGATACAAAAGAAAGTTCGTTCACCTAGAGTGTTTAAACCGTTTGATAAAATACAGCATCAGGTCACTCCGTATTGTTATTCAGTTTCGTTCACCTACTTCATGGACTGAAACTAAAATCAGAGGCGAAACTCTGATCGTAAGGCAGACATCCAACATGATCTCTCGGCATATATGCTGTGTGTACGGTGCCTAGTCACGAGTCTCGTGTATCCTTCGTCCAAAGCTAGCAGCTGGGATGTAATTATACACTACTTCGCTTAACATACAAATGCCAAAGACTGAAGCGAGAACATATCATTGTTGATAAGCAAATATAAAGCTATTCAGATTTACACAAAGTTATTTCTCCATGGTAACGAAAATATATTTTAGGACCAGGTGTGCTGATCTACACCAGAGCATTTGGTAGTTACTATGGCTACATCGGAAAGTCACTTTTCTTTGTGAGTTTGTGGTACGTTTGGAAATCTCATAGTTAGTTCAATAACGTACATATTATGAATAGGTAGATAGATATCCCATATTGTAGAAAAGAAAACAACAGATTCTAGAAGTTACTCGAGTTGTAGGGGGGGGGGTCTTTGCATGGCCTGGTGGTTAAAGTGCTCGACTCGCAATTACATTTTGACATTGTTTAGCGTTACGTAAGTAATTTGATGCCATCGAAATTTTGCTCCTTTTTGTGAAGGGCTTGTAACCGCCCATTCTGGTGCAAAATATTCATAAACTCGGATCATAAAAGGGGGCAGTGTGGGCTTGCACTTTGGACTGGTGGTCGGATGGTTACGTGTCCTTGAGCAAGACAATTTACCACACTTTTTATCTCTGTCGACGTTAAAACTTTGTGGAAGAAAGACATCTCAGTGAACCCGCACTATTGCACTTATTCCGTGAAGTTATAAATATACTTTGACATATTTTGAGATTCTATTACACTTTTAAGCTAAAATTGTCTTTTCTTTAAAAAAATACATTTATTTCTTGAACTTTGGTAAAGTTGTATTGGATAATATATGAAGTCATAAAGAGATTTTGAACTTGTGTCAGTACTTAAAATATATGAATATAAATATACTGGGGTCAGTGCACTATATTTGAACGACTTGTAATGTGTAAGTCAGCGGAAAGGCTTTTGTTTGTCTGTTGTTAACCACAAAACAACACAACGGGCTATATGTGCTGTGCTTACCAAGGGTATCGAAACCCGATTTTTAGCGTTATAAGCCTTCTGACTTATCGCTGAGCCACTGCGGGGAGGGGTAGGAGGAAAGACATGTATCAGAACTATATTTTGACATTGTTTGATATTACACAGGTGTAATTTCACCGAAAATTATTCATATTGGGAAGGGTATGTAACAATACTTTCTAACACAAAATATCGACATACTTAGAACATAAAGGTGTATTCATGTCAGGGATTTAGAATTTCCAAAAAGGGGAAATCTTTTTTACTCAATGTTATTAGAAAGTAAAGAAATATGGATCAATTTGGGGAGCCAGGACCATCAAGTAAAAGACTATTTGATGTTTAATTAGCCAGACGCAATAGCAGAGAGAAAAGTGAAAATAAAACGTCTCTGAAGATATGGTGTGTCTTTACTGAAGTAAGAAATGTAAAACTTTCACTTATAAATTCTAGGAAGGGTTAGTTTAAAATACAACCATTGATGTATTTTTGACACATTTTTCTGACCATTCATATTCCATCTTTCGCTATTCGGGTCATCTTTATCTATGTGGCTACATAACCTACAAATCCAGTTTAGTAGCCTCGTCCTCTTTCGTTCATCACTCTGAATCTACAAATCCAGTTTAGTAACCTCGTCCTCTTTCGTCCATCACTCTGAATCTACAAATCCAGTTTAGTAACCTCGTCCTCTTTCGTCCATCACTCTGAATCTACAAATCCAGTTTAGTAGCCTCGTACTCTTTCGTCCATCTCTATTTCTGGATTTGGTGGCTGACTACTCGAAAAGTATCCAAATTACGAGTTTTCTTCTCACAAGTTGAACCACTTCTACATGTCCACTCATATTTTCAAGATAGTTGAACCACTTCTACCTGTCCACTCATATTTTCAAGATAGTTGAACCACTTCTACCTGTCCACTCATATTTTCAAGATAGTTGAACCACTTCTACCTGTCCACTCATATTTTCATGATGATCGAACCACTTCTACCTGTGCACTCATATTTTCATGATGATTGAACCACTTTAACCTGTCCACTCATATTTTCAAGATGATTGAACCACTTCTACCTGTCCACTCATATTTTCAAGATGGTTGAACCACTTCTACCTGTCCACTCATATTTTCAAGATGGTTGAACAACTTCTACCTGTGCACTCATATTTTCAAGATGGGTTGAACCACTTCTACCTGTTTATCTTGACTATATGAGTGGACAGGTAGAAGTGGTTCAACCATCATGAAAATATGAGTGGACAGGTAGAAGTGGTTCAACCATCTTGAAAATATGAGTGGACAGGTAGAAGTTGTTCAACCATCATGAATATATGAGTGGACAGGTAGAAGTGGTTCAACCATCTTGTAAATATGAGTGGACAGGTAGAAGTGGTTCAACCATCTTGAAAATATGAGTGGACAGGTAGAAGAGGTTCAACCATCTTGAAAATATGAGTGGACAGGTAGAAGTGGTTCAATCATCTTGAAAATATGAGTGCACAGGAAGAAGTGGCTCAATTATCTTGACTATATGAGTGCACAGGTAGAAGTGGTTCAACCATCTGGAAAATATGAGTGGACAGGTACAAATGGTTTAATCATCTTGTAAATATGAGTGGACAGGTAGAAGTGGTTCAATCATCTTGAAAATATGAGTGCACAGGTAGAAGAGGTTCAATCATCTTGAAAATATGAGTGGGGACAGGTAGAAGAGGTTCAACCATCTTGAAAATATGAGTGGACAGGTAGAAGTGGTTCAACCATCTTGTAAATATGAGTGGACAGGTAGAAGTGGTTCAATCATCATGAAAATATGAGTGGACAGGTAGAAGTTGTTCAACCATCTTGTAAATATGAGTGGACAGGTAGAAGTGGTTCAACCATCTTGAAAATATGAGTGGACAGGTAGAAGTTGTTCAAAATCATACTTACAAGATGATTGAACCACTTCTACCTGTCCACTCATATTTTCAAGATGGTTGAACCACTTCTACCTGTCCACTCATATTTTCAAGATGACTGAACCTCTTCTACCTGTCCACTCATATTTACAAGATGGTTGAACCACTTCTACCTGTCCACTCATATTTACAAGATGGTTGAACCACTTCTACCTGTCCACTCATATTTTCAAGATGATACGTTTCCATCGACTAATCTCAATTTTCTGTTCTCATTTGCAAGGTTTCGATTATTACAACTCGCAAAGCAATGTCCCGAAGTCGGAAATCACACACTTTCCAGAAGTCACTCACTGTCCGGATGACGCTGGTGTGTTGTCAATGTTTAAAGTCCTCGGACTGTGTAGCTTTCACTTTCGAAACGATAGTATTTCCAACACAGCAATATTGGGAACAGGACGAATGTAGCGTGCCGAGCGGCGTATCGGCAGGTTCAAGCTTAAAGCGGCAATGTGTCGCTGAATGCACTTCGAAGCTCTCTCTCTCTCTCTCTGTGTGGGAGTTTTATAACAGTGACAGTCAGTTTTCCTGTTTTATTAACCGAAAATCGGCGGGTGTTGCTCACTGCTTTCCCTCCCTGTGGTCAGCAATTCTAAATTAGGAACGGCTATGCCCGAACGTCACCCCTGATCTTTGATCTGGTAAATATTACCACCTATTCATATCTACAAAAATCAGAATACCCCCTGTTGTTGGTTGTGTAAGTTTGTTTGTAATTAAGCATAAAGTTGTCCTCTGCCCACCACGAGTATAAAAAACCGGTTTCTAGCGTTGTAAGCCCGAAGACATACCGCTGTGCCACTGGAGGGCAAGTTGTGTAAGAGGATTAATCTAGCACACATGAAAAACAACAACAGAGCAGTTTAAATATTGGGACTTATCTATGTAGTGCTTGTTTCGAATATGGAACGTTAATGTATTTAAATCTACACCAGACACAGTATGTGATCGCAGGACACATAATACGATTTCAACCCTTTTTAATGTTTTGTGTTATGGTTATCCTTGGATAAGAGTATGATTTCAACCTTTTTTAATGTTTTGTATTATAATTATACCTGGATAAGAGTATGATTTCAACCCTTTTTAATGTTTTGTGTTATAATTATACCTGGATAAGAGTATGATTTCACCCTTTTTAATGTTTTGTATTATGGTTATCCTTGGATAAGAGTATGATTTCACCCTTTTTAATGTTTTGTATTATGGTTATCCTTGGATAAGAGTATGATTTCAACCCTTTTTAATGTTTTGTATTATAATTATACCTGGATAAGAGTATGATTTCAGCATTTTTTATGTGTTGTGCTATGGTTATCTTTGGATGAGATTATCTAGCATGGTTATCCTTGGATGAGATTATCTAGCATGGTTATCTTTGGATGAGATTATCTAACATGGTTATCATTGGATGAGAGTATCTAACATGGTTATCCTTGGATGAAAGTATCTAGCATGGTTATCCTTGGATGAGAGAATCTAACATGGTTATCCTTGGATGTGAGTATCTAGCATGGTTATCCTTGGTTGAGAGTATCTAGTATGGCTATCCTTGGATGAGAGTATCTAGCATGGTTATCCTTAGATGAGAGCATCTAGAATGGTTATCCTTAGATGAGAGCATCTAGAATGGTTATCCTTGGATGAGAATATCTAGACATAAGAATATATTTTTGTAGTTTTATAAACAAACAATAAAAAGTTCTTTATTTAGAAATTTCAGTTCCCAAGTGCGATCACATGCTCTAAATTCAAGTTAATTTACATATATGTTAAACTTGAAACATCCGTCGAAGTGTAGAAGGGTTTCATCTGGCTGGTTAAAGGTAAACGATGAACCAATGAACCAAAGACAGTCTGTAACTAGGCTCATACCTTGACTGGCAACACATTTGCATTTACTGACAAACACCGGGAACAGGACTGAATGTGTTTGTAATCTACACCTCTTAAGGTTGGACTATTACTAAAACTTCGTGACCAGCTCCTGAGCTCTAAGTATGTCCTTATACCTTTATTTAGGGTTATAAGCCCTTAACTCTAGATGTGATCCTAAACCATTTTAAGGTCACAGCCTATTATCATTAGCTTTATTTACGTTCATGACCTATAGAGTCATAATATGTTGACCACAGAGATATATTTATAGTCTTGGTCAAAATGTTTGCATATTGCGTAACAAATAAAATCATTATTATTAAGATGGAATACAAATACACCTAGTGTTGTCAAACTGAGAAACACATGTTATATTAAACATCTACATATGTACTATGTATAATGAGATATGTTCTACGGACATCATGTACGATTTATTAGAACAACAAACAATTTTATCAGACACCTGTAGAAAGATGTGCAATTCAACATTTCACCTATCACAACAAAACTTTACCAAAACATATATATAATAACAAAATATAACATCAAATTATTATAAATAGTGTCTGTAACCTAATATCAGTTCATATTAAACATTCAGTACTTGGTTGGTCCTCCTTGTACTCTAATAACCTCCACAATGCGACGTGACATGCTGTCGATGAGGTTATTGATGTAATCCACCGTTATTTAATCCCAACTTGTCACTAGAATCTGCTGCAAGTCAGCTACAGTAACTGGATTAGGGTCGTGGATAGAAATTTTCTGGCTGAGTTCGGCCTAACAGTTCTCAATAGGATTACAATCTGGAGACTTTGCTGACCATGGAAATCCTGTACCGTCCTCTTGGTCGGAATAATCTTGTACAATACGTGTATTGTAAACAGTGGGATTGCCTTTATAGAACATAAAGCATATGGCAGAAATATCGTCTCCATGGGATGCCTGTAAAATGGTGAATAGCTGCCCAAATATGTACTTCACCACCTCCTGTGTGTTCCCTGTGTGAAAGACAGTCTTCTCCAGGCAAACGACGAACATAAATCTTATCAGTACTTTTAACAAGCAGGAAACAGAATCCGTCTGAAAAGATGACATGCCACCAGTGTCATAACTGTATATTGGCATGCTGTCTTGCCCAAGTAACACAGTGACGGCGGTGAATTATAGTTAATATCGGTTTGCAGATAGCCCTTCTTGCAAAATAATCTGGTTTGGTCAGTTTCCTATTCAGTGTTCTTCTGTATACCCTGGAATGAATGTGTTCATGCCATTCCTGTCGTAAGGTGTTGCAAAACTTATTTCCACCTTGACGTGTAAACCTGATCAAAACACAGTCATCTCAAGCAGTAGCTTATCGGTTTCTACTAGTAGAATTTCCTGGAACAACGTTTCCTGTAGTCTGATAACGTTTCAAGATTCTAGATACAGTACACTGGGGGTACCCTACTGTTCTGAAATGTCCATTCGCTTCATACCATTTCTGGACAGTCGAACAAGTTGACTCCCTATAACTTCTGGCACGTGACAACTTATACAGACCAGAATAACAACTCGTACATGTTTGTTCTATCATTCGCTACCTTCTCTGTTACTGCTCGGGCATTTACTCAATAACTACTTCATGTATGTAGACAATAACATCAATATAGAACAGTTTACAAACATTTTGGCCAAGACTGTACATAGAAAGTTTATTATTAAAGATTAAAAAAAGCTCTCTTTGTCTAAACCTTTCCTAGTTTGCCTTAGTCCAATATCTTTTAAAATATCATGGAATTTATGTGTGGAAAAAAACACTTTTCGTTCATGGTGCCTAATTTTGTATTATTCATAATGAGGCGTTTAAATAAATATTCACTTTAAATAATTCTTTTTGTAGATAACAAAAAGTCTTTTTATTAAGTTGATAAGAAAATTATGATAGTAATTTACTTGGGTAAAAACCCAAGTACTAACGTTTATTGACTTTCATATAGAATGAAACCTATATCTAATTCTAAAATTAGTTACTGCAAAACTAAAATCAGTATCATCATACTATTTAAATACTCCCATCATCTCATACTATTAACATTTATTGATCCCATTTATCATACTTTAAACAATTAATTCTGATTTTTACAATGATGATATGTGCGTTATCTAAACAACAAAATTATTAATTTCTATTGTATCACTAATATTCTCCATCCATTAATAGTTGATACTGATGCTGTGTTGTTTAACTGATACCATACATCCATTAATAGTTAATATTAATGTTGTGTTGTTTAACTGATACCATACATCCATTAATAGTTGATCTTGATGCTGTGTTGTTTAGCTGATACCATACATCCATTAATAGTTGACATTGATGCTGTGTTGTTTAACTGATACCATACATTCATTAATAGTTGATATTGGTGCTGTGTTGTTTAACTGATACCATACATCCATTAATAGTTGATACTGATGTTGTGTTATTTAATTGATACCATGCATCCATTAATGGTTGATATTGATGCTGTGTTGTTTGACTGATATTATACATCCATTAATAGTTGATCTTGATGCTGTGTTGTTTAACTGATACCACAAATCCATTAATGGTTGATATTGACGCTGTGTTGTTTAACTGATACCATGCATCCATTAATAGTTGATATTGATGCTGTGTTGTTTAACTGATAACATAAATCCATTAATGGTTGATATTGACGCTGTGTTGTTTAACTGATACCATACATCCATTACTATTCAGTTGTGTCAGAGGGTTCATTTATTAGTGACACAACGGTTAAGGTTCTCTGTTTCACTTTGTTGTAGCTCTCACAGTTTTTCATTCTATAGTGTTGTTGTCGCTCTCACAGTTGTTTATTCTACAGTTGTGTTGTAGCTCTCACAGTTGTTTATATTACAGTTGTGTTGTATGTCTCACAGTTGTTTATATTACAGTTGTGTTGTAGGTCTCACAGTTGTTTATTTTGTTGTTGTGTTGTAGCTCTCACAGTTGTTTATTTTACAGTTGTGTTGTAGCACTTACAGTTGTTTATTTTACAGTTGTGTTGTAGCACTTACAGTTGTTTATTTTACAGTTGTGTTGTAGCACTTACAGTTGTTTATATTACAGTTGTGTTGTAGGTCTCACAGTTGTTTATTTTACAGTTGTGTTGTAGCTCTCACAGTTGTTTATATTACAGTTGTGTTGTAGCTCTCACAGTTGTTTATTTTACAGTTGTGTTGTAGCTCTCACAGTTGTTTATTTTACAGTTGTGTTGTAGGTCTCACAGTTGTTTATTTTACAGTTGTGTTGTAGCACTTACAGTTGTTTATTTTACAGTTGTATTGTAGCACTTACAGTTGTATTGTAGCTCTCACAGTTGTTTATTTTACAGTTGTGTTGTAGCACTTACAGTTGTTTATTTTACAGTTGTATTGTAGCTCTTACAGTTGTTTATTTTACAGTTGTGTTGTAGCTCTCACAGTTGTTTATTTTACAGTTGTGTTGTAGCACTTACAATTGTATTGTTGCACTTACAAATGTTCCTTCTTTAGAATTAAACCATTCCACAAAGGATATCTGAGAACAATGCAACTGGAGCACGTGATCATCGAGTTTAATCAATAAATTTAGGTTCTTACAAACTAATTTTTATGTACTTTCTGCTAGCCTTAAGAGACTAATTAATTTTTATGTCGAACGTAAAGCTGAGTCCGTAATTAATTTCATTAGTCATTAACTAAGAATAAGACGGCTGCAGATCGACATACATTTTATTACTAAAAGTAAATTACAAACGCCATAGCAACGGCATAAATAAATGAACGTAAATATCGAATTTAGTTTCAGAGTGATCTCAAAAACATTTTTGTTTATAAATTCTTCCTTTCATTTTCTTACCTATGATATGTTGCTTGAAAATTTATGATAAGAACGCCCTCTTTCTTCGGAAACAAAAACATATATATAGACAGATTTACTTAATAAACTTTGGATTTAACTTTATTTCATTTTAGTTTTTATAAGGAATTGTTAATTTTATTATTTCAAATACATAACGTATCACTTGATATATTTATATATATATTTATATATTTCAAACCTATCGAACTCATTGAATTATAGGAGAATCATACGAGGCTAACTAAATAAAGATACCATGACGACAAAGAAGTGTGTTCGGTTAAAGAAAATTACTGTTTGTTTCGTGTGTTTTAGAAGTTTCGCGCGCAGCTACGTATCTGCCCACAGCCGACCCTGATTTTGATCTGATAGACTAGAGGGAAGGCACCCACCGCCAACTCTTGGGCTACTCTAGTCTTACGGAATAGTGAGATTTGACCGTTATTCTTCTAAGACACCGACAGCCCCAAAGTGTTTTTGAGACGACCCTCTGGTTTACAGTTCAGGCATGCTACCTGTTTGTTTGTTTGTTTGTTTTTGAATTTCGCGCAAAGCTACACGAGGGCTATCTGCGCTAGCCGTCCCTAATTTAGCAGTGTAAGACTAGAGGGAAGGCAGCTAGTCATCATCACCCACCGCCAACTCTTGGGGTACTCTTTTACCAACGAATAGTGGGATTGACCGTCACATTGTAACGCCCCCACGGCTGAAAGGGCGAGCATGTTTGGTGTGACGGGAATTCGAACCTGCGACCCTCAGATTGCGAGTCGAGCGCCCTAACCACCTGGCCATGCTGGGCCAGGAACACCTGACCCAAGACAGTTGTTGATATCTTTGTAATGTAACAAATATATTCTAAGCTTTGACAGGTTCAGGAGGAAAGATTATTAAAACAGACTGAAGTACATCTAATCGATAAAGTAAAATATGCTTTTAGAGTGACTTGTTCAGTCGCATATATCTGCATATTATACACTGTATACCACTTTTTATAACATCAAAAGAAACTATACTTTTAGAGTGACTTGTTCAGTTGTATATATCTGCATATTATACACTGTACACCACTTTTTATAACATCAAAAGAAACTATACTTTCAGAATGACTTGTTCAGTTGTATATATCTGCATATTATACACTGTATACCACGTTTTATAACATCAAAAGAAACTAAGTTTAACTTCTATTGAAGTGTTAAAAAATGAGAATAACGTTTTGATTTTGTCTCTCAATCTCCTGCTTCTTGTTTATTAAGTTAATCTTGACTTATGACTCTCCTGCTTCTTGTTTATTGAGTTAATCTTGACTTATAACTCTCCTGCTTCTTGTTTATTGAGTTAATCTTGACTTATAACTTTTCCTAACAACTCAGAACAGTAAGATGGAAAAATCATGATGCATAAATTATCTTCATTACAAATATCAAGGAATTAGCTCTTGATGTTATTAAACAGTTAGATGTGGATGTTATTAAACAGTTAGATTTGGATGTTATTAAACAGTTAGTTCTAGATGTTATTAAACAGTTAGATTTGGGTGTTATTGAACAGTTAGTTCTAGATGTTATTAAACAGTTAGATCTAGATGTTATTAAACAGTTAGTTCTATATGTTATTAAACTGTTAAATCTAGATGTTATTAAACAGTTAGATGTGGATGTTATTAAACAGTTAGATTTGGATGTTATTAAACAGTTAGATTTGGATGTTATTAAACAGTTAGATTTGGATGTTATTAAACAGTTAGTTCTATATGTTATTAAACTGTTAAATCTAGATGTTATTAAACAGTTAGATGTAGATTTTATTAAACAGTTAGATTTGGATGTTATTAAACAGTTAGATTTGGATGTTATTAAACAGTTAGTTCTAGATGTTATTAAACAGTTAGATTTGGGTGTTATTGAACAGTTAGTTCTAGATGTTATTAAACAGTTAATTCTATATGTTATTAAACAGTTAGATTTGGATGTTATTCAACAGTTAGTTATAGATGTTATTAAACAGTTAGATTTGGGTGTTATTGAACAGTTAGTTCTAGATGTTATTAAACAGTTAATTCTATATGTTATTAAACAGTTAGTTCTATATGTTATTAAACTGTTAGATCTAGATGTTATTAAACAGTTACATCTAGATTTTATCAAACAGTTAGATATAG
>NW_013670521.1:24064-31055 GCF_000517525.1 Limulus polyphemus | reverse complement strand
ATCTAGATGTTATTAAACAGTTACATCTAGATGTTATCAAACAGTTAGATTATAGATGTTATTAAACAGTTACATCTAGATGTTATTAAACAGTTAATTCTATGTGTTATTAAACAGTTAGTTCTATATGTTATTAAACTGTTCGATCTAGATGTTATTAAACAGTTACATCTAGATGTTATCAAACAGTTAGATATAGATGTTATTAAACAGTTAGTTCTAGATGTTATTAAACAGTTAGCTCTATATGTTATTAAACAGTTAGTTCTATATGTTATTAAACTGTTAGATCTAGATGTTATTAAACAGTTAGTTCTAGATGTTATTAAACAGTTACGTCTAGATGTTATCAAACAGTTAGATATAGATGTTATTAAACAGTTAGTTCTATATGTTATTAAACTGTTAGATTTGGATGTTATTAAACAGTTAGTTCTATATGTTATTAAACAGTTACATCTAGATGTTATCAAACAGTTAGATATAGATGTTATTAAACAGTTAGTTCTAGATGTTATCAAAAGTTAGATATAGATGTTATTAAACAGTTACATCTAGATGTTATTAAACAGTTAATTCTATATGTTATTAAACAGTTAGATTTGGGTTTTATTGAACAGTTAGTTCCAGATGTTATTAAACAGTTAGTTCTAGATGTTATTAAACAGTTAGTTCTAGATGTTATTAAACAGTTAGATCTATGTGTTATTAAACAGTTAGTTCTATATGTTATTAAACAGTTAGTTCTATATGTTATTAAACTGTTAGATCTAGATATTATTAAACAGTTACATCTAGATGTTATCAAACAGTTAGATATAGATGTTATTAAACAGTTAGTTCTATATGTTATTAAACTGTTAGGTCTAGATGTTATTAAACAGTTAGTTCTAGATGTTATTAAATACTTAGTTCTAGATATTATTAAACAGTCTAATCTAGATGTTATTAAACACTTAATTCTAGAGGTTATTAAACAGTTAGTTCTAGATGTTATTATACAGCTAGATTTAGATGCTACTAAACAGTTACTGCTAGATGTTATTAAACAGTTAGATCTTGATGTTATTAAACAGTTAGATCTAAGAGTTATTTATATCTATTACCATAATGATTTATATACGAGGATATGTTTTTAAAAGACTAGTTCGTGCTTGATATCAACAAACAGTAAAGTGAGATGATATGCCTGCACCCTGGTGTGTATGTATATAGTAAAACCAGCAAACAGTGTGAGACAAAGTTACGTTTTGGAGCTTTTGCTCATATCGCTGACGGTGTTTTATTTTACTTGTTCAGGTTCTGTGTTCTTTCCCAACCTAATCTAGATACAAACACGAATATATGTAAAGTTACAGTTGTAACGTGTTTCATGTAAATGCACATTATAGGGCCACCATAGCCTTGTGGTAAACTTGAAGCTTATAATGCTAAAAATCGGGTTTCGATACCCGTGGCTGGTACAGCACAGATAGCTCGTTGAGAAGATTTGCACTTAACAGCAAACCAAAGAAAACGTAGTAAAAGAAAAACCTTTGTCAATCAATTAAACATACAAGTGTTTATGAAATTGTACGTTAAAATTGTTGAATACAGATCCAGGCTACGGCACTACCTGAGATCAAAACAGGCGCTCCTAATCCGAAGCGGAAGATTTTTGTTTTGTCCCTCCTCGGATAGACAAACGTGTGTCTTTTATAGCCAGCAACATTCGCTTGAGAATATCACCCAACTAGACTACAACAGTATCCACTTCACCGGATCTGACATCCGGTGGGCTAAAAAACACCTTTACCTCTCTCGTGTGGGCTGTGAACCCAGACCTTAGTGTCACGTCCCAAAGATGATACATTAACTGACGCGACGTTATCACAGCGGCGGAGACCACAGAACTCAGCTGAACACTCTGCACGGAGACCTAATTAGTTTCCCCCGAACTGCGTCTCGCTGATAATAATTGTTTTAAATGGTTATCATACAACTTCCCCTGTCTTTTCTTCTTTTTTAAGCCTACTGTTCCACTTTCGGCTGGATCATCTCTATGGTGGATTAATGAAAGAAATACTAGGGACCGTTCATAAATATTTATTGTTCTGCTTTTTTGAATATAAATAATCACCGGTCTCTTTTTTTTTCTTGTATGTAATTTTGTGATGGATTCAAGTGGTTTTCGTTCGTTTGAAACTCGATCGTCTGATCTCATCAACTGTCTACAGTTTGTTGAAAGATGGGTTGATTTTTTATAAGAGCGCGTACGTGTTTTATAGTGTATACTAAGTAACCACACTTAGTGGTACTAAGTTTCTCATAAAATATACAAAACTCATATAATTAGTGAAAATGTTAAAATTAGGCCTAACCTCTACTTAGTGAAAATGTTAAAATTAGGCCTAAACTCTACTTAGTGAAAATGTTAAAATTAGGCCTAAACTCTACCTAGTGAAAATGTTAAAATTAGACCTAAACTCTACCAAGAATGCTTGATCGATAGTGATGTTTACGAAAAATACAGGCTATCCCAAAAGTGTTGAATTATAATATTTATTTTGTAGTTAACCACAAATCTTCACCATGGGCTAATTGTGCTGTGCCCACCGTGGGAATAAGCTCCCAAGCTTACCGCTGAAACATCGGGAGGCCGATCATGTAAGGAAACAAGGCTTTCCATATGATTAATGAGAATTTGTTGGATATATTCACTTTAGTTCAACTACATATGGATGTATTCAATAAGAACGGAAATATCCCAGTCTTTCACTTTGATAAAAAGGGTTAACGTAATAATTTCAATGAGTTTCGATGTAGTCATTCGTTAAAGGAGCGTTTTCTATTTAGTGGAAGATCGTGTATTATACGTCAAATTTGTAAAGCCTTTTGTCTCAATTTAATTTAAAAAATTACAAAGTTCAAAAATATATATATAATCCAAAAAATAGATATTACAATATGAATAACTTCGAGATAAAGTAGGGCGTTTCGGTTGTAAAAATCGTGCTTGTTTGTTATTGTTGTGTTGAATTTCGAGCAAAGCTGAACGAGGGCTATCTGCGCTATCTTTGAAATGATAGACTATAGGGAGAGCAGCTGGTCAACATCACTCACTGCCAACTCTAGAGATAATCTTTACCAACGAATAGTGAGATTGTCCATCACATTATAACGTCCTCTCTGTTTAACAGGAGAGCATCTTTGGTGAAGGGAAACAATGCACGTACAGACTGATAAGTGAAACGGTTCACTGCTGGTGGCATTCAGGCGAAACGTTGGAGTAAAAACGGGAAACCTAAATGATCCTGATAAACACCTTCAAAACTGTTTCCGCTCACGCAGCTTATTTTATTTTGGGGATCAAGTCCCACTTTACAAGAAGATTGTATTTTGGCAACGTCTCCAGACACACAATCATGATATACATATATATATGTAACTGATTTTTCGTGTACTGTACAACAGTGCTAAGCGACTCTCATTCATTTTCTGCTTTATAAGCACAACTTTTTAAGTCTCAAGTAAATAAAGTTAGAAACATAGAGTTAATTATATATTTCCGAGTTTCTATCATCTGATCGTTGTCACGTTTGAGAACCCTTCTCTTAGCTTCCCTGCAAGGCTCGCCTCACTATCTGAGAAATCCTGACTTGGGTAAAGCTGGAATGAGATGTCAATATACCAGTTTTTATATCATGGGTTCACAACTGATCAACAACCTGTAATTAGAGCTGTATATATCTGCCCTATTGCAATATTAATTATATCTTTGAAAAGTGGAATGCTGCAAATATAACTAATGTATGTGTGTCTGTATCACACTTTTTAGACTATTTGGAAGGCCAGAACCTATTTATTAGGGATGCCACGAAAACCAGAAAAACCCGAAAGTCTTCTTTAGATCTCCAAATAGTTTTTAAGCAGACGTAACGATATTAACATCGACAATAAAACTGGTTTTGAAAAATAGGAGTTGCGTATATCTTAGCGGCAATCACTGCGGTTATATTCAGCAGAACTCTGACGAGAGTAAGTTTTATCGTATTCCAATTAATAATATTCCTTACTTCATCAATGAAGACCATAAGATATGATAATATAATCTCCAAGACTAAACTAGGTTTTCTTATTGGTTCAAACTGTTTTCTTCGTTATCAGATATCAAACTAATGTTGCCGTTATTTCAATAAACAGGAATATTCTCTGATGTAGAACAAGATCTGGAGATAGACCTGAGCCAAAATGTGTGGGAAAATATCGCATAAATTATTCACTTTTTTATCTTCAGAAACGGAGTAGTCTCACACGCAGTAGGAAAAATTGATAAATGATTAATGATAATACATATACGTTAAAAGGTGTAGAATTAGACAGTCTATATATATATATATATACCGAAATGAAAACTTAGCATCATCAACGTTCCACGTGGTACCAAAACAAACACAAATATGTAACGCAGAATAGGCTATCTGTACATTGGAGGAATCGAACCCTGGATTTTAGCATTGTATTTTACGGGTCAGATGTGAATTACTCTTATATTTTGCGAAGTCATCATAGTCCCTGTGCTTTATGTTATGCTCTTCTGTTCTGTGAAGTCATCATAGTCCCTGTGCTTTATGTTATGCTCTTCTGTTTTGTGAAGTCATCATAGTCCCTGTGCCTTATGTTATGTTCTTATGTTTTGTGAAGTCATCATAGTCCCTAAGAGCATAACATAAAGCACCTGTTTTGTGAAGTCATCATAGTTCCGTGCCTTATGTTATGCTCTTCTGTTTTGTGAAGTCATCATAGTTCCGTGCCTTATGTTATGCTCTTATGTTTTGTGAAGTCATCATAGTCCCCGTGCTTTATGTTATGCTCTTATGTTTTGTGAAGTCATCATAGTCCCCGTGCTTTATGTTATGCTCTTATGTTTTGTGAAGTCATCATAGTCCCCGTGCTTTATGTTAGCCACTATAACTTCAGTTTTCAAATTAACTTAATCATTTGGGATTAATTTTCCACAAAAAATATCAGTTCTACCCATTCGTATATTGCAGGTTGTAATAGAATTATTGTATGAGCTCCTTTTACATGTTCTGCTGACCGAATTCATCTCGTCTCTGTCTGCTGATTCAGAACTTATCACAACTGACATAGAGTGATAATTATAAACCACTCTAGCCTCTGAACAAAAAACCCATCGGCAGGTGGCTAAAAGAGACAGATATGTACTTTATTTCCGACACTTTGTACTGGGCCACTTAAAAATAAAAGTGGTAGAAAATACATCAATATTATTGTGACGTTTCAATCATATAACTAATCTAAAAAGCTTTTTAAAACTCTAGGTTCAATCAAAACTATTGAGCTACAAATGGCCTAGGAACTCTAGCGCTGAATGAAAGACATACTTTTAGTTGATGTTGATTTTTGTAGAATAAAAAAAAGATCGTTTCATAGAACGCCTAATAATGAAAAAGGCACTACGCATCATACTAAGAAGCGGAGTCAAGTAGCTACCCTTTGTGATAGGGCTTTGATGAAGATATATTTAGAGCATTGTGACACTGTCGTAATCAACACGAATAATTGAACATTTGGACCGTTAAAATGCCCAGAAAGTAAACTTTTATTAGTTGACTTTAACCTCAGTTAAAATGTAATATATAAATATTTGTCAAGTTTTAAATCTACCAAATGCATTTGTTTCAATTGGTACTTTGTCCAATACAGTAATATTGCTATCATGGTTGATTCTGGCAAGTGTTATATCAATTAATACTTTGTCCAATACAGTAATATTGCTATCATGGTTGATTCTGGCAAGTGTTATATCAATTAATACTTTGTCCAATACAGTAATATTGCTATCATGGTTGATTCTGGCAAGTGTTATATCAATTAATACTTTGTCCAATACAGCAATATTGCTATCATGGTTGTTTCTGGCAAGTGTTATATCAATTAATACTTTGTCCAATACAGCAATATTGCTATTATGGTTGATTCTGGCAAGTGTTATATGTTGAGCCAATCTTTATTCGATGCTATAATATCATTTTTTAACAAGTATGATTTTGTTGTGGCAGATTTACAGAGACTTGTATAGGAAAGCTGAATCCAGTTTCAAGTGATATTTGTTGAAATAGTATGGTAGGATTCTAGAAGCTGTTAAAAATATTTCAAGTACAGATTGTTTGTTTATTCTCTACGAAACGGTAAAATCTCTTGTTTCCAAGTGTAGATCGTTTTGTTTGTTTATTCTCTACGAAACGGTAAAATCTCTTGTTTCCAAGTGTAGATCGTTTTGTTCGGTTTTGTTTATTCTCTACGAAACGGTACAATCTCTTGTTTCCAAGTGTAGGTCGTTTTGTTTGGCTTTGTTTATTCTCTACGAAACGGTAAAATCTCTTGTTTCCAAGTGTAGATCGTTTTGTTTGGCTTTGTTTATTCTCTACGAAACGCTATACAGATTTCAATCATATTAATGCACTACTAATAAGGATGATGAACATGTCTTCAATTAGCTATAATTCATTTTATGAAAGGTGTCATACTTACTGCTTACTGGTCATTGTTTTAATAGTAACTAAAGAAATAATAAGTTGACTTTGAGTTGTTTTATTAGTAACTAAAGAAATAATAAGTTAACTTTGATTTTAGAGATAATTCATTGAACTTCATTAAAATATTAATGATAAATCTCTGTTTTTTTGTTTTTTTTCAAACTGAGAACAGACAACGATAATTTGTCAATTATTAGGATAACTAAGATCAAGAGGTTACAGAAACACTTTAACCCTGAGTGGTATAACCACTGTAATCCTGACGAGTGTTACCTGTTTATCAAACAGTTGTATCTCGTCAATATGAGTAAATTTTCTACTCAACATATATACACCTGGAAAAAAGTTAAGCACCCCCGTGTTTTTTTCAAGTGATTCAGATTCGACGTTCTTGTGACTGATTATAAATTACCATTCAATCTAAACGTGTTTATCAAATGAAATTATGC
>NW_013670521.1:16071-23064 GCF_000517525.1 Limulus polyphemus | reverse complement strand
CCAGGTGTATATTTTATTATCTTCAGGAGAATCCGTGAATCACAACTATTATTACATTTAAACACTGTATTTATGGGTAAATAGTGTGGCCATGTTATTAATGGTAATTTTTGTTGTTGTTGTTGTTGTTGTTGATTAAATACTAACTTCCATTGATTTATGTGTGTGTTTTCAAACTATTCGTGCAAAGCTGTTAGCCATCTCTAGTTTTAAACTGGTAAACTAGAGGAAGGCAGCCAGTCAACAGCATTTACCACCAGTTCTTGGGCTACTGATCTTGTCTGACCGAATAGTGGGATTTAACCGTCAATCGTATAGCGTACCAACTTCCCTAAAGTGCAGGGAATGTTTTTGCGACAATTGTACACGAACTATGAACCATCAAAAGTATTCAGATTTTTACTTAGTGTTTCTATAAATTATTAAGGTATCAACAGGAGACAAGTATACATTATGTGACGGCTTTATATTACTGACCAATCAACAGGAAACAAGTACACGTTATGTGACGACAGTACGTAGACGACTTTATATTACTTACCAATCAACAGGAAACAAGTATACTTTATGTGACGACTTTATCTTACTTACCAATCAACAGGAAACAAGTACACGGTATGTGACGACAGTACGTAGATGACTTTATATTACTTACCAATCAACAGGAAACAAGTACACATTATGTGACGACTTTATCCTACTTACCAATCAACAGGAAACAAGTACACGTTATGTGACGACTTTATATTACTTACCAATCAACAGGAAATAAGTATACATTATGTGACGACAGTATGTAGACGACTTTATATTACTTACCAATCAACAGGAAATAAGTATACATTATGTGACGACAGTACGTAGACGACTTTATATTACTTACCAATCAACAAGAAATAAGTATACATTATGTGACGACAGTATGTAGACGACTTTATATTACTTACCAATCAACAGGAAATAAGTACACGTTATGTGACGACAGTACGTAGACGACTTTATATTACTTAACAATCAACAGGAAATAAGTACACGTTATGTGACGACAGTATGTAGACGACTTTATATTACTTACCAATCAACAGGAAATAAGTATACATTATGTGACGACAGTATGTAGACGACTTTATATTATTTACCAATCAACAGGAAACAAGTATACATTATGTGACGACTTTATCTTACTTACCAATCAACAGGAAATAAGTATACATTATGTGACGACAGTACGTAGACGACTTTATATTACTTACCAATCAACAAGAAATAAGTATACATTATGTGACGACAGTATGTAGACGACTTTATATTACTTACCAATCAGCAGGAAATAAGTATTCATTATGTGACGACAGTATGTAGACGACTTTCTATTAGTTACCAATCAACAGGAAATAAGTATACATTATGTGACGACAGTAGGTAGACGACTTTATATTACTAACATTTTCAACAGTAAATTATCATAGATCCCTTCAGTTCGTGGAATAATCCCAGTTGTCAGGATTCAGAACTTTCCAATTAGTTAATATCATTTGTCACATGAGAAGACCAAACCTGTACACGGTATTCCAAGTGAGGCCTAACTAATGATATGTATAGAGATAATTAACTCTTTTGTCGTGTAATAAATTTCTATAAATACATACTAGAAGCTGCTTAAATGATTTATCCACCATATTGTCAAGAACATTTTCTTCGGTGATCGTATTGAGTGAATTCCAGCTGTTAAACCGTTTATCCAAATGATTCTAACCGAACTACAGTAACTTTCACTTATTGTGATTAAAGGTCATGGACCGAATATTTGTCCAATTTACCAACTGACTCGAGTCATTCAAAGACATTTCACTAAGTGATTTTGCAAAGTTTTCTAAAGTTTACCTTCCATAGAAGTAAAAGTGATGACCCATAATATCCAGGACAACTCTTATCATCTACTTTAAAAAGACACTTCTTTACTGTCCATTGAATTACCAAAAATAAAAGATTTAAAACCCTAGGAAAAAAACCTTGCCTCACCCGGGTTCTTAATCTACTTTTAACTTTGTCTGTCCCGGGTTCTTAATGTACTTTTAACCTTGTCTGGCCCGGGTTCTTAATCTACTTTTAACCTTGTATGGCCCGGGTTCTTGGTGTACTTTTAACCTTGTCTGGGCCGGGTTCTTGATGTACTTTTAACCTTGTCTGTCCCGGGTTCTGAATCTACTTTTAAACTTGTTTGGCCGAAGTTCTTAACCGACTTTTAACCTTGTCTGACCCGGGTTCTTAACCTACTTTCAATCTGTCAATCTTATTACTTACCACTCAGTGATTAACACCTATATGATTCAGACAAATTCCAATATTTACAATAGGTTGCTGACGGTAAGAAATATTGTTAATATCTTCTCTTTAAACCCTCGGTTGTCCCATCCATACTCTTCAACCAGCTTCCTTTAACGGACCAGACTCCATTTTAACGTTTTAAGATACTTCAAAGGTCCTTGCTGCTAGTCTTAACAACAAGCTATCTTTCATAAGCATTTCGTTTTTAACCAAATATATTCGTTTTCTATAGATGTTTAAGAGTTATAACCTATCTTTTAACTCAATAACATTTATCCATGATTTCCTCCTTTATGTATTTAGTAAGCTAACTATCTTTCCTCCTATTTCTTTTTGTATATCTAGGAAGACTTCTATCATGAACTAAAAACAATTTATCTTTCAAATTAACCACATCTGCCTGCATCATTCATTATCCCAATTCACTAAAGACAAATCTTGTTTCATGGTCTAAAAACTAGGAACTAAAATTTCATTTCTCTTTATCTCAACTTGTAGTAAAACATCGAATCTAATTATGCATTTATCATTCTTCCCTAAATATACAACTTCAATTCCTGCAACCATATCCTCATTATTGGTTAACAAATGAATTTAAAATGGAGTCCCTTCTGGTTGCATTTGTGACCATCCTGAACCACTTCGATAACCCTTTCTTCTTCACTGTTTGACTCTATACAAACCTAATAACCATGTTTAATAAGTCTGCCATACTTATTATAAAATTATTCATAAAAAACTGTAATAATACAGCAACATAATAATGTATAATTATTATGTTGTTGTATTATTACTTACTTTAATTATTTATACATTATTATGTTGCAGCATTATTACTTACTTTAATTATTTATACATTATTATGTTGCAGTATTATTATTTATTGTAATTATTTATACATTATTATGTTGCTGTGTTATTACTTACTTTAATTATTTATACATTATTATGTTGCTGTATTATAACTTACTTTAATTATTTATACATTATTATGCTGCTGTATTATTACTTACTTTCATTATTTATACATTATGTTGCTGTATTATTACTTACTTTAATTGTTTATACATTATTATGCTGCTGTATTATTACTTACTTTAATTATTTATACATTATTATGTTGCTGTATTATTACTTACTTTAATTATTTATACATTATTATGTTGCTGTATTATTACTTACTGTAATTATTTATACATTATTATGTTGCTGTATTATTACTTACTGTAATTATTTATATATTATTATGTTGCTGTATTATTACTTACTTTAATTATTTATACATTATTATGTTGCTCTATTATTACTTACTGTAATTATTGTATGTATAATTAAAGTAAGTAATAATACAGCAACATAATAATGTATACATAATTAAAGTAAGTAATAATACAGCAACATAATAATGTATAAATAATTACAGTAAGTTATAATACAGCAACATAATAACGTATGCTGCTGTATTATTAGTTACTTTACCACTATGAAAGTTTAGTTTAAACTATTAATGTCGTTAGAGTTTCCCTATTACATAACCTCTTTACGTATCTAACATATAATTATCATCTGTCTGAAATCGGATTACCAATTGTTCTAGGTATGTTCCTGAAAATCTTTCATTTAAGCCTTGGATCCAGTTAAGTAATAAATTCCACATCGAACTCAAGAGAACATTCCCGAAAATGTCACATGTCTATTTCTATCCCTAAATTTCTAAAGGGACCCTTAGTTATAGGAAGATAAGTTTGTTGTCCCTTGGTCGTAGCTCTCTTGTACGGTACCGTACATATCTTTCAATGGTTGTTCTAACCATGTATGTAGCTTTTAATGGTTGTTCTAACCATGTATGTAGCTTTTAATGGTTGTTCTAACCATGTACATATCTTTCAATGGTTGTTCTAACCATGTACATATCTTTCAATGGTTGTTCTAACCATGTACATATCTTTCAATGGTTGTTCTAACCATGTATGTAGCTTTTAATTGTTGTTCTAACCATGTACACATCTTTCAATGGTTGTTCTAACCATGTATGTAGCTTTTAATTGTTGTTCTAACCATGTATGTAGCTTTTAATTGTTGTTCTAACCATGTATGTATCTTTTAATGGTTGTTCTAACCATGTATGTATCTTTCAATGGTTGTTCTAACCATGTATGTAGCTTTTAATTGTTGTTCTAACCATGTATGTATCTTTTAATGGTTGTTCTAGCCATGTGTCTGTATCCAAGCCATTTTAAGTATATATTACTCATACATCTGGACTAATGAAAGAAGTGGCTCTGAATATAGACTTTATACAAATCGCACGGAGACTTGATAGAAAACAAGTCACTACAACTTAAAACGTGACAGGTGAAATTGATTTTGAAACGAATTATTTTGTTTTTGTCTCTCTGTTTTTTGATAAATACAGATGGTAGCATACATCAAACAATAAATCATTTGTCATTATTATATTTGACAACACACCTGTCGACCATAGATGGTCGTTATTCTCTCTTATCAACCAATTAAATTTATATGGATTCTTTCTTTACTTCTATTAAACATCTTGAGCTTCAGAAACTGACACTATCCTCACTGAGATCCACGATAGCTATCATAGGTTTAAAGCACGCATTTCAATCACTTTTTGCTTCATTAAGTATAGATGTATTTATTTCGATCAGTTACCTGGCTGGTGTTCTCTGATCGTGAGATAGTTGCTGCTGGATTGCTATTATTCTGAGCTTTATAATCCTCGTTAAAGTTCTCAAACATTTCTTACATTCTAAACACGAGCACTGTTTCCAGAGTCTTAAGGCTAAAACATATGTTTGAACATTATGATATAAACATAATTAAACTCGTCTTTGTTTAAGTGTTTAGAACGTTCTGATACAAGCATTTTTAAACCAGACTTTGTTTTAATTGTGTAGAACGTTTTGATAAAAGCATTTTTAAACCAGACTTTATTTTAATTGTTTAGAAATATTCTGATACAAAAGTTTTAAAACTTGTCTACGTTTTAAATGTTTAGAACATTCTGATACAAACATTTAAAAACTTACCATTTCTAGGGTTTAGAACATTCTGATACAAACGTTTAAAACCTTGTCATTGTTTTAAGTGTTTAGAACATTCTGATACAAACATTTAAAAACTTGTCATTGTCTTAAGTGTTTAGAACATTCTGATACAAACATTTAAAAACTTGTCATTGTCTTAAGTGTTTAGAACATCCTGATACAAACATTTATAAACTAGTCTTTGTTTTAAGTGTTTAGAACATTCTGATACAAACATTTAAAAACTATTCTTTGTTTTAAGTGTTTAGAACATTCTGATACAAACATTTATAAACTAGTCTTTGTTTTAAGTGTTTAGAACATTCTGATACAAACATTTATAAACTAGTCTTTGTTTTAAGTGTTTAGAACATTCTGATAGAAACATTCTAAATTCAGGCATATTCTAATACACTCAGTTGTTTTGTTTCTTTATTTCTGTTATACAAAGAAAATATTTTGGATTTAGGGTTAGTGCCTGGAGAACCTTAAATGATTTTTGAATACCAAGTTAACAATTAATTAACAGGTTCTTAAAAAATCGTAAACCAATGTTAGAGGTTCTAGCATAGAAACTGCAAATAAATTTTAAAATACCAATACAGCAAAGTATTGAGGATGTGAAAGTAGGGTTTTCAGGCAATATCAAAATAGTCATATATCAATCAAATTTAAATTGACTCCTGGACTTTCGCAATGTGAAACTATAAAATACGTTTAATATGTACGTTTGATATGATATCGCAGCTGACAAAAACAGGTGTGAAATAGGTTAAGAAACGCCCCTATAATATACAAGCATATGCATTAACCAAGCACGTGAAAGCTTCACGTGTCAGTATCAGTCGATATGACCTCCAGAATAACCAGATCGACACGAGATGGAAACTGTCTTGTTATACCTTATAAATTGTTTCCAACTAGTGTTTTAGTCATATTGGCCAAACTAGTAGAAATAACTGTGTCCATTATTTTATTATTTTTTTACTGTATTTGTTGTTTCCAACCAATTGTTACATTGCTTTCCTGAAAACACAGGTGATTTAGTAACTGATATAGAGAACCACCTGTCGTTTGTAACTGTAACTGGCACTGTTTGATCTGTTATTCACGTTTTGAAATATCCCCATCACCTGATAAAACCCCTTAACCAATCTTTGGTGGTACGTTTTGAGAAGTAATATCTATAAACTCAGATTGGTTAAAGGGTTTTTATCAGGTGATGGAGTTGGTGGTACGTTTTGAGAAGTAATATCTATAAACTCCGATTGGTTAAAGGGTTTTTATCAGGTGATTTAGTTGGTGGTACGTTTTGAGAAGTAATATCTATAAACTCAGATTGGTTAAAAGGTTTTATCAGGTGATTTAGTTGGTGGTACGTTTTGAGAAGTAATATCTATAAACTCAGATTGGTTAAAAGGTTTTATCAGGTGATGGAGTTGGTGGTACGTTTTGAGAAGTAATATCTATAAACTCAGATTGGTTAAAGGGTTTTATCAGGTGATGGAGTTGGTGGTACGTTTTGAGAAGCAATATCTATAAACTCAGATTGGTTAAAGGGTTTTTTATTAGGTGATGGAGTTGGTGGTACGTTTTGAGAAGTAATATCTATAAA
>NW_013670521.1:13071-15495 GCF_000517525.1 Limulus polyphemus | reverse complement strand
TTCAGTAATGTTATGTAGTATATAATACTCTATTTTTTCAGTAATGTTATGTAGTATATAATACTCTATTTTTTCAGTAATGTTATGTAGTATATAATACTCTATTTTTTCAGTAATGTTACGTATTATATAATACTCTATTTTTCCAGTAATTTTATGTATTATATTGCTTATCTCATGATCTGGAGTTTCATTTCATAATGTATGTATTAATCGACAGTATATAAGGAGGTAATAGTTGTTACCACAAAAAACAGGTGATTTAAGCATTCGTCAAGAGTTCATATATGAGTAATGTAAATTATTAACGAGGCCATCAGAATATTAATGTGTGTGTGGCCTCGATGTAAGAAAACCTGGGACTACTAGGTTGTATACTTTCGTTTTATCTATACTTATAATCTCAAGGATAGGAAAGAAACCGTCGCCAGAGGGCACGTGGTAGTCTTTCTACTATAGGGTTTCATTACAGTAATATTAATTATTTCGTGTGAAACACCCAAGTTTCTCTCTTTGGACAGTTCCAGTAGTAGTTTCAGAGAAGAGTGCTTTCATTGGGTCTGTCTGTCTGTGTTTATAGTTGTTGTCTTTGTTCTTAAGAATTATATAACAGCATTAATAAACCTCTTTGTTTCTTTTTTTTAGTTTTCAACCTCTACAAATACTGAACACATAAGGATTGATAGCAGGATGTTTTATTTATCACAAATATCACAACTTGGAAAACTTCAAAGCTTTAAAGTGGCTCAGCATTTTTTCCAAATAAGTTCTGGTCTTTTTTATGCAGTTATAATTACGTTTAGGCGTGTTCTCTGTGGGAAAAAAATCAAGGTATTCAAACACACGATTCAGTTTATTGAGCCACTTTAGTCAGCTAATCTACTACGTCTTAACTGTACAAGGTATTCAAACACACGATTCTGTTTACTGGGCCACTTTAGTCAACTAATCTACAGCGTCTTAACTCTACAAGGTATTCAAACACACGATTCTGTTTACTGGGCCACTTTAGTCAACTAATCTACAGCGTCTTAACGCCATAACAAGTGGTTCTTCAGGTAAACGTGGGACTATATCCGGCGGTAAACGAGTTCCTAGATTTAGGCTTACCTCAAGGATCTGAATCGAGACGTGATAGGTAGGTAAGATATGTACTCGTAAAGAGAAATAGGGGTTCGAATACTACTTGGTTCTCGGGACGGGGTGTTCCACCACTGGCATTTCTGCATTTATGTCTCGCTAAGCCTATATTCCATACACCATAAATGTGCCATCTTCCTGATGATACCCAGTTATACCAGCATAATTTCAATCATCGATACTATCTCCCGCTCATTTCTTTGTTCTTCATCAGTTTTTAATGAGACATTCAAAGTTGTATTGTACTTTAAACAGTTTAAACGATACAATAGACAGTAATTCAAGCTACTAGCAGAGTTTAACTTTCAGTGTGGAGTTCTTTTAACATGGTATGGTAGTTTCTATACAATCGTATAGTATTAAGGATACACAGTTTTTCGTACCATCTAAAAATAAAACCCCGAAATTTGGAAACATTTTAGGGGGAGAGGAAATGAATGCGTTTTGTGAGGAAGTTTTCCCCAAACTCTATGCAAAGAAAATCCGTGTACGAACAAACTTTATTCCATTAAAATGAAGCAAAACCAAAAACCGCTGTACTTGACGCCGACGTCTCTTTACGTTTTTTTCTTGTAATTTTAATGCATATTGAATGGTTTTAAATTGTGCGAGTGGTCTCCGTCCTTCGAACGACTCAGAGTATACCTGAGATTAGACACGGATATTTTAAAGCAAACTTTACTTACTAAATGAAGTGTAATCTACATTGAAACACCTATTGAAATATCTCTATCATGTTGTAACGTCGGTACTTGCAGTTACCGGTCTTTGATTTAACGCTAATTGACTTTCAGAGATAAGAAATTAACTGTCGCCTGGCACCTAGAGTATAACTTGTTCGTTACATCACTTATTTAAGTCAGCAAATCTAGAAATATAAACGTGTACTTAATACTAATTATATATATTTTTTTATTATTTCGAAACAGATGTTTATTGTTTCTACGTGACCTACTAAAGCGTAGACTGAGCGTGCTTCTAAAGCAAATCATCAAAATGGTTTGAACTTAAGTTGGCACAAACATAGTTATATCTTCTTTTAGGATGCTTATAGACTCAGTAGTTTCATTATAAGGCGATGCTTATAGACTCAGTAGTTTCATTATAAGGCGATGCTTATAGACTCAATAGTTTCATAATAAGGCGATGCTTATAGACTCAGTAGTTTCATTATAAGGCGATGCTTATACAACATAATGAGGCGATGCTTATAGACTCAGTAGTTTCATAATGAGGCGATGCTTATACAATCAGTAGTTTCATTATAAGGCGATGCTTATAGAC
>NW_013670521.1:8306-12183 GCF_000517525.1 Limulus polyphemus | reverse complement strand
GAACCTAGCTAGCTACAGTAATATGGAGATACATACATATGTAACCTAGCTAGCTACAGTAATATGGAGATACATACATATGTAACCTAGCTAGCTACAGTAATATGGAGATACATACATATGTAACCTAGCTAGCTACAGTAATATGGAGAGTTTTAATGCTACAAAAAGTATTGAAACAAGAAAGTCAAAACTACAAAAACTGAGTTACTTAAAATTTAAAAAAATATCCCTACTTTGGCAAATAACTATAACTATGTTAGTCTGAGCCAGCGTAGGGATAAATTTTTCAAATTTTAAGTAATTCAATTTTTGTAGTTTTGACTTTTTTGTATCAATATACTTACTATATCTCCGTAGATTACGTATATGTTGATCCATACTGGTCCTTATAAAATGTAAATGTTTTAATTAGACTTCTTTGGTTCCTTCTTATTAACTATATTTTTGTGCGCAGTAATACCAAGCGTGGGGCGCGTGTATGACGATTCGATTTTATTACTCATCAGGATCTCTACTAACCTACCCTCAAATTTAATTATACGCCCAAAGTAGCGTACAGTCCGTTGTGAAAAAATAACTTGTGTGTTATTAACAGAAGTGATAGTTTAGCGGCTTTCCACCTACTGTAGTTCGGACTGTGGTAATCCAAACTATCACATATTTTGTGTGGATATGGTCTACTGGACCCCAGCTTCACATACCAAATTTCAAGTCAATCCAATACCTGAGGTATAAAATCTCCAATTTTGATTCAGTTTCTTCCTATTTTTTCTCATCGCACCAAAAGTATTGAAAATTTATTTGATAGAAAAACATACTTAACTTTTAAGGATATTTTTTTTCAAATTGTTACACTGTTAGATCTGTACAACCTACAATTAGGAGTCTCATTTGGTGTAAATATAAACCACATGTGCAAAGTTATTTAGCAAAAACTACTCAAACTTAACGTGAGCTATTGGTCTAACATTTTTTACTATAGCTTCACCTAAAAGTAAATGTGGACCATGTTTAGTTTTTTTTTTGTCATTCGGATTAAAGAGGGCTGATTTAGTGCAGCAAAACTATAAGGTGAAAGGACGTGCAGATACACAAGTATTGGTTAGGCCAAGGAAACTAAATTAGCAGTTTCTAGTCCAAGTTTTCAAAAGAATCATACGGGTAAACAGTTATTATTTATTATTCACTGCCAACTTTTGAGCACATATTTTCTAGCTTTTATGAAATTCTCCTCATTAAAGAGCGTTTAGCGCCACGTGATATTAGCTTAAGCAATTAGCAATAATGATGTTTGATACAGTTGTATCGAATGTATGGGGGTGATGACAAGAAACTGTTAATCTAAATTCTATGACGTTACTATAAAGGAAGTTATTAACAATGTTTTAGAGAAGAAAACTACCACCATATATTTTAAAGAATGTGGTTGGTTCTGTAAAGTATAGGTCTGTTGCGAATAATAGGGCTGTGACCCTAAAGCTAATGTTGGTTACTATCGGGTGTCACTTTCTTATTTGGTGTGGTTTGTTGATGCATATTGACAAAAGGTCATGATATCTAATCAAAAACACCTTAGGTGTGGCCAAAAAAGGATTCAACATGCGACTTAAAGGAATTAAATCAAAATTGGCGGCCAAACTAGTAGCTACATTTATAGTATTGATACGACTTTTACAGCAAATATTCATTCATTAGTTAGTCAGGCCGCGTTTTTTATTATTAAACCAAAAATGAGTTTGGTTTCATTCCTTTAAGTTGCACGCTGAATCCTTTTTTGGCCGCACCTTTTTTCACACCTAAGATGTTTTTGACTATGTATGTATATCTATATACACACAAGAAAGGAATAACTGGGACCTCAGACGTAGGAGTTCTGTGAAAGAATTAGAGCGATAAGGTTCGTCATTTTCCCTGTACGCTTGTCTGGAAAAGTCAATTACTTACTTACTTACTCAGTTGAAAACTCGTTGAAATAATGAAATATTGATTCACTCCATAAACACGTATATAGCAAGTTAGGCGGCTTTATAAGTACACTAAGCTTTAGTTTTGTTCAGCCAATACTGTGAAAAAGTCGTTGTTAATATTGAGACATTTTAAAGGGGCGACTTTTATGGCCGCCATTTTGTTTCATTACGATCCCTACTATGAAGTAGTACTGCACTCAATGATGACAACGTCTCAGGATTACTTTAATGTGTCAGACTGTAAGATACGTGAAGCATGTGTTTGTGACTGTTACATAACTAAACACCCTATCTCAATCCACCTACGGGTTTGTATCATTTATAAATAATCACAAAATCATATAAAATATAAAATAAATAAATATTTTAGAAACACTGCGTGAGCAACATGCTAAAATAACTTATACTCAATATTAACTTGTATAATCCACACACATATAAATAATCACAAAAACATATAAAATATAAAATAAAGAAATATTTTAGAAACACTGCGTGGGCAACATGCTAAAATAACGTATACTCAATATTAACTTGTATAATCTACAAGTACAATCATGATTAACTTGTATAATTCACATATATAAATAAATAATCACTGTTAGCTTGTAAAAATCCACACATATAATAATTGTTAACTTGTATAATTCACACACATATAAATAATCACTGTTAGCTTGTCAAAATCCACACATATAATAATTGTTAACTTGCAAAATCCATAAGTGTAATCATTGTTAACTTATAGATACCACACCTACAATCATTATTAATTTGTAGAATCTACACATACAATTATTGTTAACTTGTAAGATCCATAAATGTAATCATTGTTAACTTGCACACGTACAATCATTATTAATTTGTAGAATATACACATATAATCATTATTAACTTGTATAATCCACACATATAATTATTGTTAACTTGTAAACTCCATAAGTGTAATCATTGTTAACTTCTAGGTACCACACGTACAAGCATTACTTATTTGTAGAAGCTACACATATAATCATTGTTAACTTTTAGAATCTACACATATAATCATTATTTATTTGTAAAATTTACACATATAATCATTGTTAACTTGTAAGTACCACGCGTATAATCATTATTAATTTGTAGAATCTACACATATAATCATTATTTGTTTGTAAAATCCATAAGCGTAATCATTGTTAACTTCTAGGTACCACATGTACAAGCATTACTTATTTGTAGAAGCTACACATATAATCATTGTTAACTTTTAGAATCCACACATATAATTATTGTTAACTTGTAAAATTCATAAGTGTAATCATTGTTAACTTGTAAGTACCACACGTATAATCATTATTAATTTGTAAGTACCACACGTATAATCATTATTAATTTGTAGAATCTACACATATAATCATTATTAATTTGTAGAATCTACACATATAATCATTATTAATTTATAGAATCTACACATATAATCATTATTAATTTGTAGAATCTACACATATAATCATTATTAATTTATAGAATCTACACATATAATCATTGCTAACTTTTAGAATCCATGTACTGATCAACAAATAATATTTAATTGTTTTGTTGGTTTTAGGTTACAATACAGCAGATATGCAAAAAATAAAAATAAAACCACTTATTTCATATTTTTATTTAAAACATCCTTTGGTCTCACGGTTAACAACGTCATCATGTTTACATGACTCCCATAAAACCACTTATTTCATATTTTTTAGTTAAAACATCCTTTGGTCTCATGGTCAATAACGTCATCATGTTTACATGACTCCCATAAAACCACTTATTTCATATCTTTATTTAAAACATCCTTTAGTCTCACGGTTAACAACGTCATCATGCTTACATGGCTCCCATAAAACCACTTATTTCATATTTTTTTAGTTAAAACA
>NW_013670521.1:3662-7746 GCF_000517525.1 Limulus polyphemus | reverse complement strand
TAAAACCACTTATTTCATATTTTTATTAAAACCATCCTTTAGTCTCACGGTTAACAACGTCATCATGTTTACATGACTCCCATAAAACCACTTATTTCATATTTTTATTAAAACCATCCTTTGGTCTCACGGTTAACAACGTCATCATGTTTACATGACTCCCATAAAACCACTTATTTCATATTTTTATTAAAACCATCCTTTGGTCTCACGGTTAACAACGTCATCATGTTTACATGACTCCCATAAAACCACTTATTTCATATTTCTATTTAAAACATCCTTTAGCCTCACGGTTAACAACGTCATCATGTTTACATGACTCCCATAAAACCAATTATTTCATATTTGTATTTAAAACATCCTTTGGTCTCACAGTTAACAACGTCATCATGTTTACATGGCTCCCATTTCTAAAAGCGTTGACGATACTTTACAGTTTCCAAGCCTTACCTGCATGGAATGTGTTCTACACACAAAACTTCCGTTTCCATACACACGTACGTCTATTTGTCTGTTAGAATAACTTTCCGTTAAGCCTGAAAGTAGAGTTTAATACAGCATATATTATTCGTTCGGCATGAACAGTGTCGCATATGAAACTTTTAAACATATTCACTTGTTTTCTTTGATCTGTCTTATTCCATTGTTATATATATACAGGAAGAATAACGTGTGTAAGAAGACCGGATCTTTCTTATTCCATTGTTATATATATACAGGAAGAATAACGTGTGTAAGAAGACCGAATCTTTCTTATTCCATTGTTATATATATACAGGAAGAATAACGTGTGTAAGAAGACCGGATCTTTCTTATTCCATTGTTATATATATACAGGAAGAATAACGTGTGTAAGAAGACCGGATCTTTCTTATTCCATTGTTATATATACAGGAAGAATAACGTGTGTATCAAGACCGGATATACAGGAAGAATAATGTGTGTAAGAAGACCGGATCTTTCTTATTCCATTGTTATATATACAGGAAGAATAACGTGTGTAAGATATACAGGAAGAATAACGTGTGTAAGAAGACCGGAAATTGTGTCCCCAGCTGGATTTTCTGAAAATGAAAATACCAGTTGTAGGTTCATTTATATAAAAGCATAAAACGAAACCAAAAGTACTTGCAACTGTCAAATATTTCTAAGTTCGTATACCAATACACAGATAACAATATACACCTTTCATGTAAACTACACATATAACAATACTAGCCCTACTTATAAACTTTTCAGCAAACAATACGTACCCATCATGAAAACCACATATAACAATACGTACCCTTCATGAAACCACATATATAACAATACGTACCCTTCATGAAAACCACATATAACAATACGCAACTTTCATATAAAACTACACAGTAACAATACACAACTTTCATATAAAACTACACAGTAACAATACACAACCTTCATAAAACTACACAGTAACAATACGCAACTTTCATGTAAAACTACACAGAAACAATACACAACCTTCATAAAAACTACACAGTAACAATACACAACCTTCATAAAAACTACACAGTAACAATACACAACCTTCATAAAAACTACACAGTAACAATACATAACTTTCATGTAAAACTACAGAGTAACAGTACACAACCTTTATAAAAACTACACAGTGACACAAACTTGTGTAAGTCGTTGTTTGTCAGTTTACCATTACACAGAATACAACACAACATTCAAATAAAATACACATATAGCAGTACACACCCTTGATATAAAGTGTACACACAGCAATACACATACTTAATGTAAGCTATACAAGTAATAATACAGGAGCGTATAAATTACACATATAATAATATACACCTTTCATATAAACTGCACTAATCACAATGCACATCCTTCATATAAAGTACACAGATAAGAAAATACATCATTCATATAAACTAAAAGGATCACAGACAGTACGTACCTTCATATAAACTGTAGAGATAAAATAAACTCCTTGATACAAACTTTGCAGATAAAAGTAGATAAACTTCCTGTAAAATGCACAAATAATAACAAGCACTGTTTGTATAAGTTCTACAGAACGTACAGATTCTTAATATAAACTGTACATTCATAAAAACTGTAGAGATAAAATAAACTCCTTGATACAAACTTTACAGATAAGAGTATATAAACTTTCAGTAAAATGCACAAATAATAACAAACACTGTTTGTATAAGTTCTACAGAACGTGCAGATTCTTAATATAAACTGTACAGAATGAATACCTTACAGTGTCTGTAATACTACAAGTTTTGAGTTTCATGATGGCATTCATCGCTTACAGTGTCTGTAATTCTACAAGTTTTGAGTTTCATGATGGCATTCATCGCTTACGGTGTCTGTAATTCTACAAGTTTTGAGTTTCATGATGGCATTCATCGCTTACAGTGTCTGTAATTGTACAATATTTGAGTTTCATGATAGAATTCATCGCTTACGGTGTCTGTAATTGTACAATATTTGAGTTTCATGATGACATTCATCGCTTACAGTGTCTGTAATTGTACAATATTTGAGTTTCATGATGACATTCATCGCTTACAGTGTCTGTAATTGTACAAGATTTGAGTTTCATGATGGCATTCATCCCTTACAGTGTCTGTAATTCTACAAGTTTTGAGTTTCATGATGGCATTCATCGCTTACGGTTTCTGTAATTCTACAAGTTTTGAGTTTCATGATGCTTACAGTGTCTGTAATTCTACAAGTTTCAGCTACATAATTTCCAAATCAGGAATACGATTTAGTTTATTATTCCAAACAAGAAACCTATTACTTTATCTTTGTCCTCTAAGAGGGTTAGAGTGACACTTAAAACAGTATTTGAAATGATTAAGAAACTCCTAAAATTGCTGTAATTAATTGAAATATAATATATTTTTAATTTGTTTGTACTTAAGCACAAAGCTACACAATAAGCTATCTGTGCTTTACTCCCCACGGGCATTGAAACCCTGTTTCTAACTTTGTAAGTCTGCAAACATGTTGCTGTGCCACTAAAAGGGGGAGGGGGGTGGGAACTTTATTTTTAATAAGCTTCTGATTCAAATTGGAACGTGGCTCCATCTGTTGATTTAATCTTTAAAAGTATATTTATGAATCGATATTGCGTAAGCCCATTTTAATAGTGTACTACGATCAACAGTACGATAATTACCGCTTGATGAACAAGAAAAGCCTTTCTTTCATTACCGAAAAACCAGTTCTATTTTTTGTTTGTACTTTATCCAACCGTTCCATTAACAATGTTTTTATCAACATGTCAATTTTTAGACCCTGCGACATATCTGTTTAAAATTCTTCTTCATTGATCTTGTTTTATTATCAAGTGTAGTCTTCTCAGAGAACAAAAAAAAAAACACTCAAACTTTTGCTTATCTCTTCACTTTCACAGATCATTAACATTCAATTAAACTGTTTTAAATGAATTTCTGTTCTTGTATTATATGTCATCAAGGTATTTCATTCATAACATGAACAAATGGATCTCATCGTACAAATACTGAAACTGGTGTATTCTTAAAGTAGCTTATGATGGTAAACTTTAATGTGCAGCTAAAACCGAGTGTCTCTCAGTAAAAGCCGAGATTTTTCCTTTGACCTTTTAATTTTAAAAGTCCGCTTCTTGAGGTCAGATTTGATAATGGATTAGAATAACACATGACTGAACCTTGGCCGAAACGTCTCTGTAATCCCTACAAGTATTTTTTAAGCAATGGAATGACCCCAATAATTATTCATGTATATAAAAGTATACTTTAAGGGGGATAGCACATGACTTACACCTGGGGTTACAGAAAAATCGAAACTTTTATAATTGAGCCACTCGTCGTTATCATGAGTAAAACAGTAACCGTCTTTTGGGGGTGGGTGGGGGTGGAGTAGGTTGTTTTTCGATGAACTTGTAACTTGAGGTATAAGAGACTGATATATAAACAGTACAGTACTTACGAACTGTAAATGTTTTAATTCTCTATTTAGGCCCGGCATGGTCAGGTGGTTACTGCGCTCGACTCGCAATCTGAGGGTCGCGGGTTCGAATCCCCGTCCCACCAAACATGCT
>NW_013670521.1:0-2762 GCF_000517525.1 Limulus polyphemus | reverse complement strand
GCATATATATATATATATATATATATATACTAGTAAAAGATACAAAAGGTAAAAATTTATATATATATATATATGTGTGTGTATTTGTTCAGTATCTGTCAAAGTAATTTTACTTTTTATCTGTCGGCTAACTTTTCACTTTTCACTTTACCCTCTTTACTGGACTACCATGATGTCTCTTCCCGGGACATTTTGCTGTTTGACTACCATATAATCTCTTCCCGGGACATTTTGTTGTTGGACTACCATATAATCCCTTCTCGGGACATTTTATTGTTGGACTACCATGTAATCCCTTCCAGGGACATTTTCTTGTTCGACTAGCATGTAATCCCTTCCCGGGACATTTTTTTGTTCGACTATCATCTAATCTCTTCCCGGGACATTTTGTTGTATCACAGAATATAAATAGTAGGTTCTTTTCAGTTTATTAAGTGTGATTTAATCGAATTATTAAACGAGGTTTGAAATAATAAAACTCCTTAAGAATATATAATGTATTTGGAGCTAAAAAATACACTCGTAAGGAGGGGAGCTAAGTTGGGAAGTTTCTGGCACAGTTTAAAGATAATAACATAAACTAGACGTAAATGTTCGTCATTACCTTGTCACACAGTCGTCCTTGATTTGACACGTGACTTTAGATAAAGCGTGAAGAAAACAAAAAAGACTGATTTTTTTTTCTCCGAGTTTTATCTATAAGACAAGTCATTATAACCGGTCACCGCTGGAGAGGAAAAATGATGCATACGGCGAAAACAAAGGCTCTGGATTCCTTTCTTGGTGGAAAACGTTTTACTTGAATCTATTAAAACTTCATTGTTCCGGTTGAATTAATAGAACGTCAAAATCCTTATAATTTCTCTGCCTCTATTAACTATGTCTTTGTTATATGACTGTTTTTTCTTGTTCTTTTTTTTTTTTTCAAAACGTCGTATGCATTGAACAACTTAATTAAAGACCTCTTTCTTTCTTTCTTTGTTGCTCAGCGCAAGAACGCATAATAGATTATATTTGATGTGCCAATAGCGGGGTTCGGACCTCGAATTTGGGCGTTCGATATATTCAAACCTACAGCTGTGTCACCAGTTTCTTTATTTTTACAAACCTTAATACTGACATACTTCGTAATAATGAAAAATAAATAAAAACTTCTTTGTAGTGACATTAATGCCCCCCAGTTGCACAGCGGTATGTCTGCGGACTTACAACGTTAGAATCCGAGTTTAGTTACCAGTGGTGGGAAGAGCACAGATACCCCAGTGTGTAGCTTTGTGATTAATTACAAACAAGTGACATTAATCAAATGGACAAAATATTTAAAGTGAACACGTGAACATGTAATAAGTTGTTTTCACATTAAACTGTGAACATCTAACAAGTTATTTTCACATTAAACTGTGAACGTCAATCTTTGGTTATTTTTACACAAACTATTGAGTTCAATACTTTCCTTCCTGTGAATGATTTATACGAAACTTTAATGATATCACGATGTTTAAAATGATTTTAGGATACGTATTATAACTTAACTAGAAGATATACCGCGGTTAAAACGTTACGTGTACATATCGTCAGGTTATTTTAGAAGCCTGTATGAGACGATATTCAAACTACGACTGGGTTTACAGCAATTTGTATTGGACGATATTAAAACTAGGACTGTGTTTACAGCAATTTGTATTGGGCGATATTGAAACTAGGACTTGGTTTACAGCAATTTGTATTGGACAATATTGAAACTAGGACTGTGTTTACAGCAATTTGTATTGGACGATATTGAAACTAGGACTGGGTTTACAACAAGTTGTATTGGACAATATTGAAACTAGGACTGTGTTTACAGCAATTTATATAGAGATGCATTCTAAAAGTATATTTTAAGATTACCAAAAAAACCTGCGAAACGATGGAAATTAGTGATTAGTACTCTAGATTCGTGACCGAAACGCTGATAGTTTAACGATGGAGATTAGTGATTAGTAGTTTAGATTTGTAACCGAAACGCTGAGAGTTTAATGATGGAGATTAATGATTAATATTTTAGATTTGTAACCGAAACGCTGATAGTTTAACGATGGAAATTAGTTATTAGTACTCTAGATTCGTGACCGAAAACGCTGATAATTTAATATTTAGACGTTTATCCAGCTGTAATTTGGGAAACAGATAATAGTAACTTGTTGTTGTTTTTTATGTGAGGGGTAGTCTTTAATATTCTGACATTCAATTTAGGAAAAATGTGTCACCATTGTCCTCTACTTGTGACACTGGGAAAGTAGTTAACCACAGGTCCACTAGTGTTTATAAGACAAGTACGGGTTGTTAATTTTCGTAACCATAAAACTGGTTTCGATCAGTATGCAAGTTGCTTTTTTTATCGTCACCCGTATTCTCAGGAATCCTGTACAATCAACAAACAAATATTTGATCAATATCTATCCATACAATGTCTAGCTTGACGAATGTGAACAAAATAATGATATATACACTTACGATTGTTATCAAAACTTATAAACCTTTCTTCGGTCTTTATGGAAAACACACTCCCCTCCTTAATGTGAGCCGACATAGAAAGTTACAATACTTAAATATAGATGGAAATGTGGTATTTTACTAGAAACCACGATGTGTGTTATACAACTGGTTAATTATGTATTAACAAATGTGGTATTTTACTATAAACCACGATGTGTGTTATAAAACTGGTTAATTATGTATTAAGAAAGGTTGTATTTTACTATGAACCACAATGTGTGTTA
>NW_013670520.1:73201-74878 GCF_000517525.1 Limulus polyphemus | reverse complement strand
AGTAAAGAACTTGTGTTGCTTAAGTTTCGTCGGAACGAAGTTACGGAAAATTAATTAACACACGGAGACGTAACAATATCTTCACAAAACTACGCAATGATTATATGTGGTATCTATCCCTAATTTGGAACAGAAATACTAGAATACACCCACTACCAACTCTTGGGTTACTCTTAATCGAATACTGGGGTTTGACCATCATTCTCAGAATGTATTCATGACCCCAAAGTGTAAAATGTGATTTTTCTTTTTTTCATCCGGTAACAGGACGCTTACCATGAACCCTCAGATCAATAGTTCAGCACGCTAACCGGTTGACAAAAAGAAGTGTGGGTGCAGTGTTCAATGGTTAATAGATCAAAAGAAGTAGAAGTATGTAATAATAAGTAATAAAAACAATAAAAGAGTCAAAACTATATCAACAATAATATGAAATATTAAGCAAAGAAATATAATTAGTAAATAAAGTAGAGATAAAATATAAACAATGCTAATAAAAATGTAGAGGGTGCTCTTTATCAGAACGATTTACACATGGCAAAACAATAGTGTGTAGCCGTAAATGTGAGCCGTGGCACCATGTTTAACAACTATATATTTGGTTCACAGCGAATTCCAAATCATTAGACAACACCTGTTTCACCAGTATAGATTTATGGCAGAAGGTGTATGTCACAATTCGTTTTGAGTGATAAACAGTGCAGAGTCAAAGGACGCATAATTTCGAAGAATAGAGACTTCAATGGTCTCTGTGAAAATGAAAAAACTCGTACAGCAGAACACTTAAGGCAATAACGAATTCTGAAACCACAACCTAAGCCAATCTTAAACAACGCCTTCATTCACTAACTGAAAACTTTCGTTACAAAAGAGAACCATCTGGCCCAATAAGTCATTGCTATGAAACTGAGCATATCTTTCGACACCGCTAACAATATAATAAACAAAATTTGAAGATGATGAAGGCATCACAAACTTCCAGATGTTTTCTGAGGTAGAACCAGGAATCACAGCAGTTTTATCTGATCACATACTTTTGAACTTGATACAGCTTAAAAAATAAAGGCATGGGAATATGCATTGGAATTGGTATTGCACTGAAGATGAAAACTGACAGGCAGTTGGTTTGTATATAATGAATGGGAGTAGTGATGTTGTTATCACTGGAAATAGTAGTCTTGAAGTCCATAAAAGCTGGAGAGTATTTTAGAGATTTGTCAGACAAGGAGATACTAGGGTGCGTATGATTGATGGACTCGCTCAGGTTTTCACAACTGCAAACTATAGTTGCGAAGATGTTATACATGGAACAGCCATAGAGGTTTTGTGTTTTTCCTGAAAACGCTGATAAATGCGCTCTTTGTTTGTTTTGTTTGTTTGTTTTGAATTTCGCGCAAAGGGCTATCTGCGCTAGCCGTCCCTAATTTAGCAGTGTAAGACTAGAGGGAAGGCAGCTAGTCATCACCACCCACCGCCAACTCTTGGGCTACTCTTTTACCAACGAATAGTGGGATTGACCGTCACATTATAACGCCCCCACGGCTGAAAGGGCGAGCATGTTTGGTGAGATGGGGATGCGAACCCGCGACCCGCAGATTGCGAGTCGAGCGTCCTAACCTCCTGGCCATGTATATAAAAGAGAAAGTTAGTTTATTTGTTTATTTTGTTCGCTATAGG
>NW_013670520.1:71590-73045 GCF_000517525.1 Limulus polyphemus | reverse complement strand
CCGGGCCTATTCTCTTTGTTTGTTTATTTGTAATTAAGTACAAAGCTACATAATGGTCTATCTGTGCTCTACCCACCACGGGTATTGAAACCCGGATTCTAGTGTTGTAAGTCACTGTGCCACTGGGGGCGAATGCGCTCTTATACCTAACCTAAAAATATGTTGGCATAGTTGATCCCATATTTATTCAGATAATAACTCTACTAATCTGACCAAACCTTGACAGCAAGTAAAACAATTAACGAATTAATTACTTTCACTGTTATTACGCACAATAGTGTTAGCTAACGTTGTACCATAGATATATTTGGTAGTCTATGTCATTTATTTCAGAACGTAATCTGATGCATGCACATTTATAAGCTACTTGAAAAACAAATAAATATTATGCAAGATAATTTATACTTATCTTAAATAAGCTCGAAAATGGATTATCAGAAGTATAAATCTTATTATGGCATAAAATGTTTCAGAGTAAATATTCATGTTATCTTTGTACAACATTTTTCCTACTCAACTACAAACAAATAAACGTTTTTCATGGTAGTAAAATTAGAATAGTTAATCTAATAACAATTTTATCTAATGTTATAAAATTCTAATACTTTGGGAACGAAAGTTTGTGTAGTACTAAGTTGTGCATGGAGATTGAAAATCAACTATACGTACAAAGACGAAAAGCCGTCCATCTGTCACGCCGATATCTCGGCCGTTGCGGTACCAATCGACACGCACCTTTCTGCAGCGACATGAAAGTTTGTCTTTTTAAAATTCTTCCAGCCAGATATATATATAAAACGGATGATGCGCTACTTTGAGCATATAATTAGATTTGAGTGTAAGTTGGTAGAAATCGTGATGAATAATAAAATCGAATCGGATATACACGTGCCCCACGCTTGATATTGATGGCACACAAAAATCATGATCATTGGTTGAAATTCCCAATTACCTTTGCTTGGTTGTCAAGAAGACACATTGGCGCAACCTCACTAAATTTTGCCCAATCGGAACTCTCGGCTACAACTTTATAATAATCCGCATGTTTTACCCGCAGCACATTTCAATTTTGAAAATGCCCAAATTAAAGCGCGCTTCTTCAACCCATTGGGCTAACAAAGCCAAAACCAGGAAGACAGTCCAAAGAAAAGACCCTGAAATTCATAATCAAATTCACTGCCTTTACCATCACAATTAATAAGTTGCAGGGTCAAAAAGTTGACCAAGTAGAAAAATCAGTTTTTTCGCATGTTTAAATCTATAAGGATTTATCAAGAAGAATGTTTCAACATAACTTAAAAATAAACAGAAATCAAAATGCTAATCAATCAATACTTAAAAAAGATGTTGTTTTAATGAAATACTAGAAATAAGATAGTCATTCTCCATACATATAGTGTTACTAGATTATAATTAATTTTTAGAAAACATGTTCATAAAACATTTATTTAGATA
>NW_013670520.1:62364-71186 GCF_000517525.1 Limulus polyphemus | reverse complement strand
AAATACTAGAAATAAGATAGTCATTCTCCATACATATAGTGTTACTAGATTATAATTAATTTTTAGAAAACATGTTCATAAAACATTTATTTAGATATAGTTTTTGGAAGAAAAATTAATCATTATTTTCCGTCATATGGCGGGCATTCAGTTTGTTTAAAATAAAAAATACTTATCTAAAAAGGAATACACAAAATGAAAACAACGATAGGCATATAAAAATAAAGAATATAGAAAAAGGATGTAAAAAAACAAACTTACAAAAGAGTAAGAGAGCCTTCATTTGAGTGAGAGAACTATTATGTTATAAAATTGCTTGAATACCATAAAATCTAGGACAGTAAAATGTGAAAGTAAGTAACGTTAGCTTTAAAAAGTGAGGCTATAAAACTCTGCAGCTAAAAAGTCACGGTAAAACTTTAGTTTTCGCAGATCCCATGTCAAACTTTGAACGAGAACAATGCTCACAATGCTCATTTTTCTTTACATCTTCACAATCATCTTGTATCCTATAAGCTGTTCTAGTATTATTAATGATCTTCTGAGCACCAAAGTTAACTGTAAAACTATTTTGAAAATAAAATCATTAAAAAATAATAAATCAAAAATGAAATTACCTATAATTAGATAAAATATTTATTAAACAATAGTTTTTCTGAAACAGTTCTTCACAAAATAACTGCTATTTCTTGTACTTTTGATTTATTAAAACTGAACCAGAAATTTCATTATTAGAAACATGCTATTGGATTATAGTTCATTGCTCCGTACAGACAAATGTAAGTTTTATTCAAAGTTATGATGTCTTTGATTAAATAATTTTATGTTCATAAAGTAATTTAACTGAGTCCAAAGCAAAAAAAGGTGGATAAATATATTTTGTCATTCAAAAAAGCTAATTGATAATACTTTGTAAGAGATAAGTGTTTTGTCCTAGAAAACCGTAATTATATGAAGCACCGATATATTCTATTTTGTCAGCTTAAGGTCCCTTAGCACATAGTTCTTGAAAGCTCTATGATATTGTGCACAAATTCAAATATCTTGATCCTACGTTTTTTGTCTATGAAGTGTGCGAAGTTAGGCTCTCCCAAACCGAACTTCGTTACTTTCATAATTTCGAATGAATGGACCTGACGAGCATGACACATAATTGGCTAATCTCTGTACAAATCTACTCTGTAGTACCCTAGTATCCAGCATGCGAACCTAGTCTCAATCGGTCCCAAAACGTTTATTTCTGGCTCGTTATTAAAAGTCGTGTGAGAACAGTTTAGTACGCAGATTTTGTTTGCATTACTAATAAAATATGTAATAAGATAGACTCACAGTAAAACAGCCGAGAAAGTCATTGGCTAAATGGGAATAAAAGATAATTATTAATTATCATTAAATAGTACAAATTTATTGATGCTAAGCAGGGATGCAAATTTAAATGTTATAATGCCGGAGCCCTGCGAAAATTTGCCAAACTAGTGACGTCACCATCAAATTAAAGTTATCATATTCAAAAGCTAATTTCCTTTTCTGTGAGTGTACTTTTAGCCGCGCTTAGCGGCTCGTAGAAGGGCTCTGAGTTTTTGTTTTCAGTTACAAACTTTTAGCTCATAGCTCCGTCACCTCTTGACCGATTTGAGATCTAATTACAGTTTTTGACTCAGGAGGTCAAACCCTTTTGATTGACCACGCCCAAGGTCTCATAGATTAACTTACTCTAATCCTGCCTACAATAATTTCAATTTGAGGGTAGACTGATAGAGATTCTGATGAGTAATAAAACTGGATCCGGTATAAGCGCGCCCCAGTCTTGGTATTGCTGGTGCACAAAAATATACCTACTTAGAAGAAGAAGAAAAAAGGTCTCGCAGATTAATTTACTCAAATTCTGCCTAAAAGCAATTTCAAGTGCCACGATTATTGATGATTTTCTCTTGTTAAATAAAGAAAATATATGCAGCAGTAATTATTTGAGACTACTTACTTTCGTACGAGATTAAATACACATATTAGCGACAGACAACACACAACTCAAATTCCTTTGAATTAAGCAGCAAGAAGAAAAAACAACAACACCAAACTAAAATCCCTAATGTTAAAACAAGTTTTAAAATCACATATCATATTACTTTATCTTTCTAATTGCACTATAGTATTAACAACTTTGATTTTTATAACACCTTGCATACCTCCTATCCTGTCAACACGAATAGCTAAAAAAAACGACTTTCGTTGTATGTAAGTAATAAGCCTTTTAAATATGTGTGCGTTTTAAACGCACAGTATAACTGTTTTTTATTAAATGCTTTAACACCATATCCGTATGTCTTAATACATATATGACTAACGGCAAAAACAGTTCACTATTTTAACGCTCTGACACATGCTCTTGAGCCGGACCGGTCACATTGTGCCTAACGCCAGCTCCTGGGGGAGATGGATAAAGTATTGCTGGTCGATCTGAGAGATATACCAGTGGACAAAGGAAACCACATTCAGATAGACTGTTCTCGAATACTCTGAGTGCTTGGTGATGAAAGACACTTAATTTTAGGTGTAAATTGAATAACTTATTTTAGATACATATTTTTAGTTTTTGAAGAGTCGGAATTCAGCTTCAATTTCAGGTGTCGGAGCGGTGTTCCAGTGCGCTCCAGCAGGACTACATCCCTGTGCTATAGATGATGTCACACAAAGATATCAGCCATTCATATAATAAATAAATAAACTTACCGCATTCATTTTGTTAATAAGAGCCTTCTTTTATTTGATTAGTACAACATCCTCTATCTTATACTAGTTTAATTAATTATACGATAAAGAATTGTTTCGCGCTTATTATTCAGATTGTGTCCTGTGACCTTGCAACGCCGTCTCATATTCTCTTGTTTAGGAAGATAGATTACGTCAAGTTTCACCTAGTATTGTACACTATAAATCATCGCCTGAGCAACAGAGCCATGTTTGATTTAAGCAAATGAAATAAACTTAGTTTATTGCCCAGTAAAGCAAAGAAATGTTTCTTCTCTATCAACTGCCACGTTGACTTTAAGGACGGCTGTATTGTAGTTTTAAAAAAGAAAAACTTCTCTAACAATTATACTGTTTTTAGTAAACATTTCCTTACAAAAACATATCTTAATTAATTTAAGTCTCTTGTTTCGTTTTTCATCTTATTCTCTGAATTACAGCTATGTAAAAAGAAATGATGTGTTTGACCTACTATACTTTTTCAGTTCAGATATAAGTTATGATTTAACATCTTGCCTTAAAAGCATTATCTGATTTTTCCCATTGTCTTAAAAACTAAAAAGTATTTCCCTCTTTCTCGCTATCAAACTGAATATGAGTAAATAAAATGCTTGTAAGTTTTCAATCACATCCACAGTAACACCTTAGGATAACGCTCTGTTGATGAGCTATCGAGAAAACTATTTTTTACGACATTTCGATATTCAGTAACGAGTGTCAAAGGAAATGTGAAGCATTAGTGCTTCAAAGTGTGCCTCGTTTGGCAATATGAAGTACACAGATACATATTTTGACTTTTGTCAGTAAGTTCGGATATTTGAAGAGAATTGTGAACTACCATACAGTGTTTATTCTGGGTGAAGTAGTTTTTGTAGTAAATTAAGTGTTCCAAAGAAAAGACACTAATATATTGTGATCAGTGTACAAATATATGTACTATAAAATATATACAACTCAAGCACCAAAGTGACAGTATTGTTACGTCTCCGTTTGTTAATTGATTTCCCGTAAATTCGTTCCGACGAAACTTTAGCGACACAAGTCCTTACTTAATAAAACTGGTTTATTCTTTCCGAATATAACTTTACGATACACTTAATTTCAACAATCGCGCTAAAACAAACGCTATAACAGCGAACGTGCTCAACTTCAATAATACTCTCTGACTGCAGATCAATTACTCACTGTCTACACACATTATCCCGTCACGTTGTGAGCGTCTTATTTATATACCAGAAAAACATATATCTAGTAAATGCTAAGGCATTCACGAAGGAACAAGATACTTCTAAAAAATAGGTGGCGTCACACTAGTCACGTGACCTCGCTGACGCAACAGTATTTTATCTAACAGATATACAGATTCTGGAACAGTTAGTAACATCTGAAAGTTACGCTTTTTTTTTAATGGACCAAGGCCTACTGCCTTTTTCTTTTCATGAAACTATGATATTTGAAGCCCTACATATTTAGTGCTCCGTTGCAAAAATAGATTCATTCAAATACATGAAGAATTAAAATAATTTTATTTAATCTTCTATATACTTAGTCTAACACAAACTGATTGGGAGACAGAAATCTTTATATTACGTGACGCTTTCAGCGGTAACTGTATACATCAAGTGGTGTTATTTTCTTTTTAACGTTACATATATTTTGCACTTCTTTCTAAATATTATCCGGTGGTCAGCAGTAAGTTTACGGACTTACATACCTGTCAATATTGAGATGTGCCAAATCGGGAGACTTTTTGTAGAACACTACAACAGCGAGTAGCGTCCCTTGGGGGAGGGGGAGAACATGCTCCATCAGAAAATTTAGAAAAAAGGTGCAATTTTATGTATTCTGGGAACTTCAGACATTTATTACACTTATAAGATTTAAATGATGTTTTATTATTATTTTTTTCATTTACAGTGGGTTTATATACCAAGAGCATCACAGTCATCTGCTAATATTGTTATACACTTTTATTGTAAGAATTGAAAAATAAAAAATACACATATCCTGATTATGTTCTTTGTTATATTGGTATGTTGCATTTTTGGTATCTTTCAATACCTGCTTGCTGAGCTTGTATTTACTGGCTGAAGAATCTGAGTTAAACTTACAGTTTAAAAGAACACATAATGTGTCATGCCCTAAAAGTAAATGCGTAAATCAGTCCTGTTCTCTGTTACGATTTTTCTCACAAAATGCCCTTTCACTCGTTGCATTGGAATGTGGTACAATTAGACAGTATAACACAACAAAGTATAACAATGTGACACAAGATAAGTAAATATTTACTTTATCTTGGTTGGCATTCTGTGAAGTTCAATTTTGCGTCTCTATTCTTTTTGTTAAATTATTTAAAAGGTTGATATCGGGAGATCGAGAAAGAGGACTCCATATCGGAAAACTTCCACCGAAATCGGGAATGTTGACAGGCCTGGACTAACAATGCTAAAATTCAGGGATCGATTCCCTGTGGTGGAGAGAGCATAGATACTAGATAGCCCATTGAGTAACTTTGCGCTAAAGTTACAACAAAAAATCTTTCTAAGTAAATGATAAGCTCTTTATTAAAGTAACCAGAGGCCGCCAGTATCAGGAGAGTTGCCGCTGTATATGCCCGGTGACTGAATAAAACTATGAAATAAAGATACTTTTACATTGTTTTACGTATTGAAAAAACTATCGAAATAACACTAGAAGAAAAGCTTAAGCAAACTGACTTCCAGTTCAAATTTTACTCGCAGAAATTAAACTCAACAGTTAAGGTCATAGCATAGAAACAAAAACAAAACAGACATTAACTTTTATTCGTTATTTAAAACCTCGTAGAAAAAATCTAAAAGTTGGTTGTGGATTTCTTTCTTTGTAATTTTTCGTATTATGCAACGGGTAGTGCCCCATCAAAGAAAAGCACAAATTCTTATTTTCAACGTGAAAACAAAAGAAAGAAAAACTTCGACCAAAACACGCACTATTAGCTCCCAGTGGGTCAGCATAAGTTTAAGGACATACAATGTTAAAATCCCGGGTTCGATTTCCTGTGATGGACAGAGCGAAGATGATCTGTTGTGTAGTTTTGAGCTAAGAAAATAACAACAACAAAAGCACGCAATATCATTGATTCCGCATGCCTTTTGTTTTGTTACATGAAATATGTAAATACATATATTGACCTTGACCAATAAATTCGGAGATTTTAAAAGGTGTGTGAACTATAAGACTGTGTCTGGTATTCCACTTATAAATAGAAATTTAAGTATTATGTACATCTTTAACATCTTATAACTTGTCTGGTTTATTAAGATGTGGACACTGACGAAAATTACTGATATGTAGTTACTTCTCGTAACAACCTTTCTAACCAAAATAAGACAACTGCAGGTGGGGGTTTTTCCCTCACATTCTTCTTAATTTGTCCATTTTTACTCGAAATCAAAGGTGTGTAGTAAATAGCTTTAGGCGTTTAAAACTGCAATATCTTTATCCGCACGATCAGCCGACGTATGGGTTGATGTTGTTATATATTATAAAGCAATTTATCATAATTCCAGAAAACGCAAATATGTCATTATCTTGTTATTCTTGTAACAGTAAGTTAATTTATCATTTTCTGTGCCACTCTTAGAGCAGCATAAAAACATATACTTAGTTATTCTGAGTATGTGATTGTGTCAGTGATAACAATCTTCATGATTTTCTGTCGTATATGCTTTCACTACAGCACATCGAATTGATAACACCTTTGTTGGTTGACTGATAACATCTGAATATTTCGAGATTAAATACCAAGTTAGCGAAGTTGATAAACCTATTGGCTTAGTATCTGCTTTTTATTAAAGCTGTAGGATAATTTATGTTTGGAAAGATATGCCTGATGCATGTTGATAAATATGTTAGCTTGCGTATCATCTCCATAGTATTTAGTTTACCAACAAGTTTATCTGGTCTGTAATTATACAATATCATAATATCCAACATTAGCATAATAAAAACCAATACAATATTATTCTTTGCAATTAAATATTAGTGCAGTTTTTACTTTACTAACTACTTTTATATTTAAAATTATTTCTTTTCAAGTACCTTGTGCTACTGAAAAACAAAATGCTGTGTTCACAATTCCTAATGACGGGCCCGGCATGGCCAGGTGGTTAGGGCGCTCGACTCGCAATCTGAGGGTCGCGGGTTCGCATCCCCGTCACACCAAACATGCCGTGGGGGCGTGTGACGGTCAATCCAACTATTCGTTGGTAAAAGAGTTTGTGGTGATGACTAGCTGCCTTCCCTCTAGTCTTACACTGCTAAATTAGGGACGGCTAGCGCAGATAGCCCTCGTGTAGCTTTGCGCGAAATTCAAAACAAACCAATCCTAATGACGGTAATAAGTTGTGATTCATGTTACAGAATGTCAGTCAATGTTTTGATTTCCTGAAAGTTATCGTAACTAGTTATGAGAATACCGAGGTGACGTCCTTGGTTGTTTTTTGATTTCTTTATTTCACTTCCATTAACACACACACACACATATATTTATATATATATATATATACTGGATGTACTTGCACAGGGTCCCCGAAAGTGTTCTGTTTTAAGAGTAAATAAAACTGAAATTAGGAGTAACAAATACTTTTTATTTCTTTTGAAGTTCATATGCCATGCTATGTTGTAGCCTACAGAATGCATAATTCTTGTCATGGTTCATGACATACACACGTTTTACTGACGTCACGACAGTACAAATTGCAACGTTAAGCGTTTCATATTTGACGTCATTTTAGTGACAGACAAACAACACCCTAATGTATAGTGGTGCGAGTCGTTAAAACAGGTGACCCTTCCAGGCGGCCTTCGGTCACCTTTCAGGGAAATAACTGGAAGTTGTATCATAAAACTCCAGTTTGACGTCGGTACAATACTGGTTCTGGTGATGGTTATTGCTCTTTTTAATTTGCATTTTTTTTTGATAATTTAATTTTCTCAAAATGCGTTTATTAATCACATAAGAGTGACTTAAAGTTGAGATACAGTAATTACAATTTTTCAGAAATAAATTTGGTCTAATGATTATTTAATATTTATAAAATTAGGGTTTTACTTATAAAAAAAGTTGTTAGTTTTATGATACTACAATTTTCCTATTAAACTGCTGCTTCTATGTCTTTGTTTATTTTGTTAGGTATTTATGTTGATTCTTATCCTTGTATGCTTGATAATAATTTATCTTTCAAAGTCCAAATATGTTATTTTATTACACAGTACATTACTTAATATCAGCAAGGTATACAATCACATTAAGGCTGCTTCAACACCTTCTGCCTTATCCAATAGCAGAAGCCAGTATTACGTCTGTTACGGTAATTATAATATTTCTTCATTGGGTGTAGATATAATATACTATCTAATCCTCTTCAGATAAAAGGAAAAATATTTATTGAACACATAAGTTCTGTGCTTGTATATTTACATCAGTAGGTCCGTGTTCGTTCAAGGGAAAGAAAGGTCATTATTTTTTCACGATAAGAGTTTTTCTAATCATTTAGTGCACTGTTAGGTAATACTAGGAGCCAGTGAAAATGGGTCTTTAATCCACTTTGTTACATCTTGATTCTAGACTACTATTTTACTCTAAAAGGTATCATTATTAGTTGTGTTTCAGACATGAAATCGTTTTGGGAAGATCTTACACGGAAAGAATTAGTCCCCGTCAAAATATTGATGTTCCTAATTTATGGAGGTAAGAAATGTTTTACTTTCTTTTTCAAAATTGAATTCGAAAAAAAACTCACATAAATATAACGTTTAATTTCAAACTTAACCATAAAATATAGGAAACACGTACTAACTTGTTTTGTTTTTGATGTTACTATTTTTTCAGTAGTCTTGTGTTGTTGTTTTTAAAGATTGCCCGTAATTATTTGAAACATTTAAAAAATCAATAACCCTTGAAATATTTCTCTGATGGAAACGGAGTCTAATTAAGTACAAGAACACTACAAACACTGAAACAGTTCAGAATTTGCAAATTCCATCGTCAGCCACACCTTAAGTTTATATGATATACAATGCTTGTTTATTTG
>NW_013670520.1:41322-62343 GCF_000517525.1 Limulus polyphemus | reverse complement strand
CTACTCTTTTACCAACGAATAGTGGGATTGACCGTCACATTAGAACGCCTCCACGGCTGAAAAGGCGAGCATGTTTGGTGTGACGGGGATTCGAACCCGCGACCCTCAGATTGCGAGTCGAGCGCCCTAACCACCTGGCCATGCCGGGCCCTATATACAATGCAAACAAGAAACGGCAAAGCGTATCAATACTAACAGAGTGAAAAAATTTTATCGAAAACAAATAGAAACAAAGTTTTATGAGTAGTTACAAAGATCGACAATATAAAATTAGCAAAATACGTCGTTTGTGGAAACATCGAACTCTTTCTTACCTTTGAGCACTGATAATAAGGGTGTCTAAATCAAGAAATTTAAACTTAGAAAAATCACATGGAAGGCTGTTCGTGGTTAAAACAAATGAATAAACTCCTCTCCACTTATGAAAGTAACTGATAATGACATACTGATAACCTCCATGAAAGGACCAGTTATATCAAGGGTTATTCTCTGCAATGAAAAGGCTACAATTCTCTGTTGGATTTCCCTGATGTGGCAGGGTTTTTTTTTTCTGAGCATCACACACATAACTTCTAGTACTTGCACCATGCAAAATTCAAAGTATTTTCTACTTGAAATACCTCAATTGTATCACATACTTGGAGCCAAATGTCAGTGTTCATTGCAGCAGTAGAGCAAATCGTCCTTACCCATAACTGCTCATTTCACTATCAGATGTTTTGTGTTTTCATGCTGCATTTTCTCAACTGAAAATGTAGTTTTTCACCTGTCTGTATAGTATAAAAAGTTAGATTTGGATCCTTGAGTTGTTTCTCCCAAAAATCATGTGTGGAGTCTATCCACAAAATAAGTCACCACTGCCTCTATAGCATATTATCCCTGCTTTTGCAATGGCCTTTATACCTATATGATGTCCCAGATATAGATATTCAACAAATGTTCAAACTCAGGTAAGACACTCCTTGTGTGTTTCTGCACAACACGGTGTTTTACAGTAAAGTTTAGAGGTTTACAATGTCGCAGCCCAATGTGTAATGATGGCTTCCATGTGTTAAAAATTCATTACCCATTACAGTGTGTATAGGCCACTTGAAAAATGAACTTCCTACCATGCATGTTGTGGTGGCAGTTTTTGACAATTAGTACACAGCAGCAGTATCTTCTTTATAGTACAGTTTTTGCATTCAGAAGCCATCTACTTATGATTGGTGTATGAGATCAGTCTCCATACACATTCCAGCACTTGTGACAACACCACACTAATTCTATTATCACTGCAGTTATGTGAATGGACAATCTTGCCTGAGATAAGCCAATAATGGAGTATCATTCAAAGCAAGTTTTAGTTACTAACATAATTGGTTTCAATCTTAAGTCCACATAAAATGTAAATCAGCTTTAATAAGAATATACAATGATGCATACTATTTGTATGTTGTCAGTTTCACTGCATTAGAATATTATCCCCCGGACATAAAGGTTTATATTTTTACTAGGCCTGTAAGGATAGTTAGTGTTGGTTGAGACTTAAGAATCAGAAGATATTATTGCATCAGCTGCAAATGGTGTCATTGATATTTTCAGGGATTAACATGTGAGTCACAGTTTTCTTTGAACTCTGCTGTAGGCATTACAGCCAGTGGAGAGTTGTTTTCTCATGTACTTGTAAGCAAGTTATGGCTCACTCTGAAGTCAGGTAAATTATATTACTACTAGCTAGGAATCCAATAGGGGTGCATTGACAATGCAGCATATATCAAAAAGGCAGTGGAAACTATACGAAAGTTGAGTGAACCATCGACTCAGAACTGGTTGTTCTCAGAAAATAATCTGATGTTTAACTTATCAGTAATAGATAAGCAGGGACCAAAAGCTATTGCTATTCTATTTTTTTCTTTTTTGTAGCTGCCCACAGAAATTCGTAGGAGTACCACTCTCCATTACAACTAATTAACCAGAAGGGAAAAGCAGAAGCAGCCATGGAAGATACTTAGGACATGGATCCTGGGTTAGACCTGGCAAAAATAATTAAGACACTAATCTCTTTTCACACAGCAGTAGATGAGAATTCCATGAGTTTATCACCATAGATGCAATAGAGGAAAGTGATACACTAGCCCCAGGACACTCATGTAAGGCATATTTAACTGAAACAGAGATAAAACATAACATCATAAATTACCATCGAGAAGAGGAAGCTGAGAACAATAAATATCATATTGTGTGGCCCTATGATTTGTGAAATCAGTGACGATTTAATCAGACCACCAATGCCAAGTGGTAGACTGCCCATGGTTGCAATGACATCGGACAGACATATGGATGCAATTCTGCTTGGACCACAAGATATGATAAGCTAAGAAATACTTCTTATAGCTGACCAGATATACCAATGAGAAAGTTTGGGATACAAAATACACCTGCACAATGTGGTCAGTTTTATGGATATGGGCTGTGGATTCTTTACAGTAGGTGCCTGTGACTTGTTCGCGATAAATTCGAACAATAAATGGACAGCACACAATCCACGTGTTTTAAAATAATATATTCATAACATCATAAATTACCATCGAGAAGAAGAAGCTGAGAACAATAAATATCATATTGTGTGGCCCTATGATCTGTGAAATCAGTGACGATTTAATCAGACCACCAATGCAATGACATCGGACAGACATGTACAAAAATTCTTTACACTATAGGATATCACAGTTGTATCTAATACTCTAAACAATTCTATTTTCTTGTCAAAAGTCCACACAAGCTGATTCAAGTACTTTAGAATCCAATTGACAATACAAATTATTTTTCTCTACTCTTATCACAATAGTATCAGTGAAAAATTCACTTACGTTACCTAGATTAATTTCAGTAAATTGTTTATAGTTATGTTTAAGTTTTGAATCTACTGGATTACAATTATGTATAAGTATATATATATTCATATTACAAAATGTCTTAAAATCGATTAAAGCTCTTTCTGTACTTATTCATATTCAGCTCAGCTTATCAGAATTTGTGATTCTGCTGTAGCTATGTTCTAATTTTTTTTTTGCTTTTTTACATTTTTATTGCTTTTACTTATTGTAAGTTGCATTTTGGGATCATTTATTTATCCATAATTATTAATTATGTTCGTTCAACTAAGTCAACTCATATATTTGTTCTTCAATATATTTGAACGTGTATAATTAAGTCCACTTAACTAAATTCAGCACTTCTATTTTTTCCTAAAGTAATCTAATTTTGTTTACTAATAATTTTCTTTTTTCATTTACAGGACAAGCTACCCTGTATCCCTACTTTACCGTCCATCTTAAATCCCTTGGAATGTCTATTCGAGAAACTGCCATCATCTTTGCTGTCCAACCCCTAGTAGCCTTCTTTGTGGCACCTTTAATTGGAGCTTTGGCAGATCGAATTGGAAATTTTAAAATTCTTTTTTGTTTCTTCCTCATCTTCTCAGCTGGAACATGTCTTGCTCTTTATTTTACCCCACCTGTGGAGAATAGCTTTCAGGATATTAAGCTTAAACTAACTTGTCACACAAATGTGAGCTTTCAAAATATCGTTTCTTTGAACGTGAATGATTCTTGTAGCCTTCAAAACCATACATACATGGAGCAGTTGACAGTGTTGCTCTCAAATTGTCAGTTCATTTGTGAAGGAAGTGATAAAAAGATTTCAGATAGCCAATTTTGCTTCAAATTTGGTAGTATTAATCAATCTTGTGCTGATGCGACTGAAAGAACCAGTTTTGACATATTTGACTTAAATTCTACAGCTCTAAAAAAAAATTATGAAGACGAGACAACTGTAATTTACTATGCTATTGCAAAAAAATTTTTATTTGGAGAAGAAATATATGATGACATTACTTGTCAACCTAAATCTACAAGAAATGGCGTTTCAAACTGTATGACTATTTGTAACATTGAGACTAAAGGAAATAACAAACTGTGTTTCACAGAGAGGAAATCTATTAAAACCTTTTGGATATATTTATCTATTCGTCTTGGTGTGTCTCTTGGGATTGGACTTGTGAATGGACTCTTTGATGCAGCTTCAATGGCGGTGGCACAAAGATGTGAAGCAGACATTGGATATCAGCGGATGTGGCAAGCTGTAGCCATGTGCGCTTTTGCTCCAATTAGTGGTGGGTTGGTGGACTGGGTCAGTGTAGACATAAATGCCAAAAATTATTCTCCATGTTTTTATCTTTACGCGGCTTTGTATGTAACAGCAGCTATCGTTTCACTTTTTGTAGATCTCAGTATGAAAATGCCATCAGAGGGCGCTTTTAAAAATTTGGGAATTATTTTGCGGAACGTAGAAGTAGATATCATGTTATTTCACCTTCTTTTCTTAGGTATTTCGTGGGGATTTCTTGAAAATTTTTTATTTTGGTTCCTAGAAAGCGAACTGAAGTCGACTACTCTTCTAATGGGACTAACTTTCACTGTCGGAGCAGGGACTGGAGTTTTAATGGCTATCTATTCTACCTGGGTAACGAAAAAAATTGGTTATGTCAACGTCATTGTCTTAGCTTTTGCGGCTTATGTAATAAGATTTATTGGATATTCATATGCCACAAGCCCATATATGTGCCTTATCTATGAGACAATGGAAAGTTTTACAGTGACATTGTTGACAGTTGGAGTAACTCTTTATTGCTCTCATCTTGCTCCTTTAGAGATGTTGACAACGATGATGACACTGTGGAATAATATTCATTTCATCTCCGGTAAGGTATAATGCATAGATTGTTAAACAATATTATTGTTCATAAGACTGTCAAATGTAACATATTCTATTTTCTAAGCTTTTTAATAAATTTACGTGAAAGTGAAAAATAACAAATATGTGGAGAATTTGAAAAAAAAATTAATAATTTTGTAAAAATAAAAAAAAAAGAACATTTTGCACGATTAACTTAATTGTCGGTGGGGCTGTGGTAATCAACTTTTTTTGCTTCCACCTGTGTTGGATCCGGTACTTTGCACTTGCTAAACGAACACCCTGCGAACAAAGCTAAAGGGTTAGCTCCCTGGCTACAACTAATAAGGCACGTTTTATCTATTCAAACTTCTACCTAGCTATCATATTCTCCCCTCTGATAAACGCAGCCTATTCACTTAATTTCAGGGTTGTGAGCCGGCCAACAGCTATATGTAGAACAGTACTACCAAAAACATGGCATACTAAGAATAGAAAACCTTTATAACGTAAAAACATTAGCTAAAGAATGTACTTTTCTAGATCCTAAAACCAAAGAATCAACTTTATTTTAGAAAAACAATTAATAATGAATAAATTCAAAAGTTTATCTTTGTAAATTGGAAGTTGAATATGTTACTTATTGTATCATTTGACTTATTTGCTTATTTTGATACAACTCAGTTTTCTTACGTTATAAAAATTATTATACACCTTCTTCCGTTGATATTTCCCCTGAGAGTTAATTGACCGTAATGTTTTAGATCTGTGTTTCATTAATACTTGTAAACATTTTTGTAATCATTAATTAAACTTCAAAGAATATTTTATATTGTTGGAGAAGTCGTATTATTGGTACCGATGGATATGTGTTTTCTTAACTCATATTTCATTTTACCTCATGTTTTCGTCTGCATGTATACTGGACAAAAACTCCTGAAGAATGTGCAAGGTGCAATACTGTGAAATAAAAAAAATCTTCTGTTGGCCCTGGTAGTTTATATATTTACTGTTGATATTCTGTTTTAAAAAAAACTCCAGTCAATGAGTATATCATTGATGTTTTCCGTCACTATAACTGTATCTAAATACGATGGAATTAAACGATGTCCAGTAATAAAATATAATATGATGAGCAACTTTATTCTAAAAATTCACTTCTGATATCCACTTTCATTGACCTGTTTACTAAATACTTCACATTTGTCCTCCCGTTTAGGAAGGGCTTTTGGAAGTCTTAGTGGAGGCTTCATGACGGATGCCTTGGGATTTCGTCAAACTTTTCGCATATATTCTTACACAGCTGCTGGATTATGCGCGCTCTATTTCTTCATCAACGTGTTTTACCTAAGGAAGCGTCCTCCTTCTTATAAAGCTGCTGATAGCTCTCCAGGTAAAGAACCACATTGCTAAGCAATACATAAACTCTTTAAAGTTACTAAAGATGATGAAACTGACACAGTGGACTATAATAATTTTAGCACCCCTCCCGTGTCTCAGTGGTAAGTCGAAAGGCTTATAACGCTAAACATTGTGTATCTTTGTGCTTAAGAAGAAAAAAAAAGTTTTCAGCACGGTATTTTTTAGCTTTTTCAATGTCAAATAAAACATAGCAATAGCATTTTAACCCTGCTATTTTCTTTGTCAACTACTCTGACTCGTGTATTTTCCTAGTCGCCAGAAATAATTTAGCTGGTTAAACAATATATCTAAACACCTTACTTGAAAGGATATTTTATCTCTAATGCGACATTAGTTGACAGGAATGTATGCTTGAAAGTAATGAAATGTTATAACCTTCTAAGCAGCAAATTATAATAAAATATTCCAATAAGACTGGTAATTTTTGGCCTCACGTTCTGAAGTAATTAAATTCCTTTTTTGGGGGGACAAAAGTTCTTTTACTAATGCTTTCAGGTGTGGACAATTGCATTGCCATTGTATAAATTGGGTTTATACTTTGAAATGTCCAATCAATATTTCGTTGGTAATTTTTTGATTTACTTGTTTATTAGTCATAATATTTAAACAATCAGATAATTAAGAGATGCATGGACTAAACGGCCAGCCCATAAAGTGCGAGTATCCCTAATTTTGAACACCAGTCAGACAGATAATATAAGTACAAGCTTTTAGAATTAGTAAACTGCAAAATTTTGCCATCATTAAATAATATATTCCTGATGCTAACTGATTAAATCATCAGAATACAAACATGTCAACTGATCAAAAGTTAAACAGCAATTTATTTATTAATATGTCAAATTTTTACCTTCAATTTAAATCAAGTGAAATTTTATTTAATCAGTTTTACTTTTTCTTGCAGAAACAAAAAAAGAGCTAGAACAACGAGAACGGGCTATTAGTCTATCATTAATTGTGTCAAATCACGGATTCCACGAAATATCAACTTCATCGTCTCTCCGCATGGCCAGCTTATATTCAAGCAACATGCAATCTATTCTAGCCCTGGAAGGTCGACGACACAGCTCTGTACCTGTGAAAAGTCGTTGTCTAAAAGAGGTGGAGACAAGAGAAAAGGCCTCCACAAGCTTGTCTTTTGTTCCATCAACTGACAAAACCTTAGATGTGCTAAAGACACAGCAATTTCTTAAACCACCAGATATTTTTAAAAACGATCACCAACTTAAACCATCAAGAAGTCGAGCAAATTCCAAATTGACAGATTTGCCAGAAAATAATGAAGGTATAGATGATCAAGATAATCCTATCAAAGTGTCTGAGTCACACTCAAAAAACCAAAGTAGTCTAAAAGCGCCAAAGAAAAACAACACTTCTGCTTCCGATGTCAGTTCTAAAGGTCATATAAACATCAGCTTTGAGCCAGAAACGAATCAGTTAGAAACCACTGGCTTTTAATTAGCAAAAACATGATTATTTGAACCTTCATCAGACATAAAAATGTTTAACAGTTAGTACTCAATCAAAATCTGAGTAACATATTCTCCTCTACTAAAGATTATGTTGTTACATTCTAAAAACTGTCAAATCTATATGGATTGATTACACAGGCCTGGAATGGTTTTATTGTCCTGAAATTTTTACATATTCTACAGTAATTCCTGTACACTGAATCAGAAAATGATGTTCATTTTCTCCATTACGTACAGGTTTTTCACAAAACGTCATATGTACTTTTACATAAGTGAATCATTTTCATTGAAATCGGGTCACATTTTGTTATGCTTAAAATCTTGACAACCACTGGCTTTAGAGTTCTCTAGACCAATCGCGACGTGAGTCTTATCGATCGTTCTAGAATCCAAACATAATAATATAAAATTTTCATTATGGTAAACTAAATACTAATTTGATCTAAGTAACAGGTTTTCCCTGATTTGTATAAAATCCTTACGTGATACAAATATTATTTTCGAAATCTGCGTAGCTGAATTATGGAAAATCCGTTATTAAAACCAAAGCAACTTTTATGGAGTTTAAATTCGCAGGCTTGTGTTATCAGGGACAGATTCGGAAAATACTATAATTCGCTGTTCAAAGTAAACTTTTACCCTCTTCGTAATAGAAGAAATATGTAGTACGACCTTCTAGCTATATATATGAAAGTCACTGTCTGTTGGTAACGCTCAAATTGCCTCACTAGTTAAATCCAAACCACAGCGAAAGTCTCATGTTCAAATACCAGTACAGTTGTGATTATCTACTATTTTTAACACATCCCTCAAGGGTTGTCTTTACACTACATTTTGTTGAATATTAAAAGTAAGTTCAATTCGGAAACTCCCAAAGAAGGTGGTTTTGGACGTATCTTTTCGAGACAAGTTTTCGTTTGTTAGTTGATAAACATTTACGTGAAATACAGCATCCTCAAGTCTCCATACAAGCTAGCGCTAAGGTCTATGCACATTCTCAGCATAATGAATTAAGTAATTACCAATCTTTTATGCTTCTGCTATCACATTTTTATGTTTAGCTTTCAATTGGTATACGAACGGTCTCACCTGTGATTCGATAACGAAGGTCGAAGGATCGCGATAGTCAGCAGTAGGATGAGCAGACAGGAACACTTTGAAAGCAGCTATAGGCATAATATTGTACTCGGCTTGCTGCACAATATTTATCAAGGTGGTTCTAAATGGTTCCTCAACACCTCTCTCTGCCTGTCATTTGGAGACTTACATGCTTCTTGTGCTTGTCCGTTAAGCTCGTGATGCACTGACGTATTTCAGTCACCTTATTACTTCAAATCACTTTTCGCAGCCCGAACGCTAAAAGAATGTGGGAAATGCCTTCTTTTTAGCCAATAAAAATGTCCAAAAAATTTCATTTCAAATTAGAAAAACCGAATTGGTTAGTTTGTTTGTTTTTTCAACAAAAATGTCCCCCACTGGCTTGTGAGGGGGCCTGTTAAATAAGTGAACATGTTTAGAACAAGCTCTTTCAATATTTGGGAAAATACGAATACCATGATATTTGCAATTAATATTTGTAAACATGGATTTTAAACACATGGAAGTCTCGTGTTCAAATCGCAGTTAAGTTAGGGTTTTATGTTAATTTTTTATTTTAATAATCATATTTACAGCAAGTTATTTCAATACCATTATAGATTTGTGATATTTGTTAACATACGAATTAGAAGATTGTTTACAGCAATAAGCCACCTCATCTTTTCATTTCTGAAACCATCTATGAAATAAGTTCTAAACTAAAATTCTGGATAAACTAAAAATAGTTCACAAACAGTGTAAGAAAGAAAACGTCGCTTAGCAAAAGAAATAAAAAGTAGATGGATGGCACGATAAAATCGAGAAAGCTTAGCAAAAATTAGGATAATTGAAGCAAAGGGAAAATAACTGATACGGTCAAATGAAGATCCTGAAAGAAACCGAAGAAGACAAATTGATGCTGAAAGACAGACATGAAAACGGTTTCTGACCCCCCCCCCCTATGTCTTCCCCGCGCATTGAACGGGTACATAACCTAGTCCTAAAATAAAGGTCCCATAATTGTACAGAATTATATTTATTATAATCCATTTTTCTAGTATAAAGTTACCAATCTACAAAGTCCGTATAATTAAATATATTTGCTTTTTCATTATTATTATTGAATGATAAGATTTACCAAAAATCTTAATAATGAAAGACCTTTATTAGATAACAGAGTAATAGATCTAATTAGGTATTTACCAAAGTTTAAACCAGACAGCTTTATTGTTGATTATGAAAACTGTCACTTTCTTACGAATTAATTTGTCCATTTATAAAATTAGGACTTCTTTGCTGCTTTTGTTTGACAGTACATTATCTGCACTTAAAGCACTAAAGTTTCCTTCTTTTTGTGTTATTACTAACATTACAGTATATATTTTAGAACAGTCAGAGTATTGATTAAGTAGTTTATTTTCTTGAAGATTGATCTGAGCTTCAAATTGAAAACATGTTTACAAGAAAATACACACAACTTATAATAGTAAATATAAAGAACATATGAAAAGAAAAAGCAAACATTGAAAGGAGTAAATTGCTTGAATAGATTTATCGTCAGTTAAATATAATTACTCTTTTCTCAAAATTATTGTGATTACAAAATTTTCAAAACATTTAGGATATATTTTCTTTTCTTTCTTATGGATGTCTTCAATGCAAGAAAAATAATCTATTTCCATTCAGATAAATTATGCCTCTCGTGCACAGCATTCGAGAAAAATATAATCCCCTTTAAGTCTTTCTATATTGTAAATAATGTTTACCACCTTATTCACAGAACAAACTATATATGTATATATATATATATGTATGTATAAGAAAACACTAGAATATCAGACCTTTTCCTCTTTTTTTTAAATAGTTTCTACTCCAGGTTTCGTGACTTGAAATGTTACTCTTCAAGAAATAGTTTTACTGAGAATCTATAACAAAAAACATACAAATACCGCTTTTCAACTAAACATAAATAAGCTAAATTAAATACATATACTTTCCAAATATACAAACATATAATACAGTTCACGTATAATTATCCCCCCCCCCCCCAGTGGCACAGCGGTATGTCTGCGGACTTATACTGCTAGAAACCGGGTTTCAATACCCGTATTGACAGAGCACAGATAGCCCTTTGTGTAGCTTTGTGTTTAATAACAAAACAACAATGTACAAATTAAGTACATCACAAGTGCTCAAAAATAAATAAAATTAGTCAATATACTTTGTAAATTAAAATATTATTCTAATTATATTTCTTATTTTTATAATAATAATAGAAATTAAATTTATTTATCCTATAATTTCATACGTTTACTTATTTTTTTCTCTTCTGTAATTCTTAGTAACTGTTTTCACGGTTTTTAGAATTCCTACTGACTTTACATAACCAATTACTTTTATCCTCTTACTACTATCTATTTAATGTGGTGCCAAAAAAATTATAAAATAGTTTTCGAAAATAATATTTTATGTTTTAAATTTTTTACCAAGAAGGGAAAATATGGTTCTTTTAGAATGTTAAATTTTCTTGAGATACATTCAATAAAATGTTTACTGACATATAGTGGGCTATATTCAGGACACCTAACATGTAATTTATCCTTAATCGTAAATTATCTGTTTCACCAATATATTTTAAAAAGATATATTACGTTCTTAGAAACGCAATGAAATGAGTTATTAATACAAAAACAACATTTCTTTGTTATTGTTTTGGTACATTTCATATAACCTAAATTACATAAAGTACAGTTCTTTCTGTTACAACTGAAAATACCTTTTTTAGAAAAACCTCATATTTTTAGGTTTATTCAATAATCTATACAGATTTTAGGTTGTTTTCTTGATAGAATAATTTTATTATTTTTGAATACATCTTTCAGTTTTTTATCTACTATTTGTTTTAATTGTACATTAACAAATGAAATATAAATATGTATATTTGGACAATGAGTCACAACAAAAGGTATAATATTCTCTTTAGATTCAATAATGTCTATATTCAAATGTTTTCTAAAAAAAAAAAGTTATTCTTGATATAACTTTCTCCGGACAGTGACACAGAACTAAAAATTTGTTTAGTTCTAGTAATGTAGGGCCCGGCATGGCCAGGTGGTTACGGCGCTGGAATCGCGGGTTCGAATCCTCATCCAACCAAACATGCTCGCCCTTTCAGCCGTGGGGGCGTTATAATGTGACGGTCAATCCCACTATTCGTTGGTAAAAGAGTAGCCCAAGAGTTGACGGTGGGTAGTGATGATTAGCTGCCTTCCCTCTACTCTTACACTGCTAAATTAGGGACGGCTAGCGTAGATAGCCCTCGTGTAGCTTTGCGCGAAATCCATAACAAACAAACTAGTAATGTATTACCTCTCTTTTCTTCATTGGTTTGTTTGTTTGTTTTTAATTATGCACAAAGCTGCACAAGGGCTATCTGTGCTCTGCCCACCACGGGTATCGAAACCCGGTTTATAGCGTTGTAAGTCCACAGATATACCGCTGAGCTTCTTTGGAAATCAAGCGATATAACCTACTTGTAAGATTTGCAATTTTATATGTTTTGGATGATTTTGTAGGTTTATAAAAAGTATGAGTTACAATTTCCTTCTCTGGTGAAACACCATCAAATCTAAAAATGACAAGCTTTTATTGTTTCTTTCGAAGGTAACTTAATTTTCTTGTTTATTATTGAATTTAAAATTTATTAATATCTTGAGTATCTTCCCATATTACAAAACAATCATCTAAAAATATTTTCCAAAAAGTTTTAACTTGAGCTACAAAATTATCTTCAAAATAATTAGGCCGTATATTAAATAATTGTAATTCGAAAAATAGTGACGTCAGCATAAGTTGGAGCGACTTTTGTGCCCATTGCTGTACAAGATATTTGGGGACAGATTTGCTTCTCATAAGTAAAAAATAAATACATTTTTTAACTATATCTAAACCTTTTAAGATAAAGCCTTTATTAAACCTGGGATGAATTAATTCTTTGTATTTATCTAGAAAACCTTACACAGCTTTAAGTCCGTAGTCTTGTTCAATACTTGGTTACAGAGCTAACACATCTAAAGAAACAAAACTCCGATTTTCTTCTAAATTTTCTTGGCAACTTTTCAACAAATTCAAAATCATTTCTAATAAGACTCGGAACATGAGATAAAAAAGGTTTTAGTAATATGTCTAAAAGGTCACTTAAATGTTCAGTAATGTTTTGATTTCCTCCTACAATCGGTCTTCCTGGAATATTGGGAGGTTTTCCAATATGAATATATTCACTTTCTGTTCCGAACAATAATTCATTAATCTCTCTTCATTTACGGATTTTAGGAGGCATATAGAAATACCCAGTTTCTGAATTACTTAAAATAAAATCTTGTTTCTTTTTTTTTTTTTTTTATTTTTTAAATATCATCTTCAACTCCAACAAAATTCTTTAATTTTTCTTATATAAAAGTTACACATCTCAATTTATTTAAACGTACCATTTTTTTGGTGAACTTCTGTATCGTTCAAATGTTCATAAACCATCTGATTATAAATTTGTTGGGCCATTATTACCCATATTTCATCTTTGTCTGCTTTTTCACATATCAAGTTATAATTTCTTGAGCGACTTCCGAAGTTTTAAATTATCTGTTTCACCAATATATAATTCACCATAATTTACACATTTTAAAAGATGTTATGCGTTCTTAGAATTGCAATTAAATGAGTTATTAATTCAAAAAACAATTTCTTTGTTATTGTTCTTTATTGTTTTGGTAGATTTTCTGCCCACCACATGTATCGAAAACCGATTTCTAGCGTTGTAAATACGCAGACATACCGCTATGCCACAGGGGGGGGGGCTAACGTTATATAATGATGTTGATGTTGGCATGGAAAACTTTATTTTAATGCACAAAACAACGTTTCGACCTCCTGGGTCATCATCATTCTTAATTTGAACCATTACGTCACATCGCAACAATAACGCACAGTATTCTTACTTGTTAATGTTTTTTCCCAAAAACTTTTAAATATATTTCAGATTTCAATTTTGAATTATTTATATTCATAATGATATATATAATATTGACTTGCTAGTGAATCACGTGTGTGCTTCTGTGGATGCTCATTTAGAAAGTTCTATGTTTGATAACAGTGCGGTATCAAACCTGTTCCAAAATTGACCTCTGTGCTGAGCGAAACGCGTGTCGAAAAATGGATATGACAAGCAGTGTGGCCAAAATACTATTATATACTCTTCTTGAAAAACCTTAATGGACTGAATAAATAATAACACTAATGTTTTGTGACAAGTATAATTAATATTAGTTGTAACAAGTAAATGAAACAAAAACGAATTACTCCGATAATTGTTTACATCTGTAATACATTACAAGACGATACTGACAATTCATCCCACTGTAATTAACGCTAAACACTAGATATATATATAATTACCACACACGGTAACAAAACGTATTATGTATGTGAAATGGAAATATGATATGTACCAGACCTTTACGATTGATAACTGTGCAAAGTTCTATACTAAGCACATGACACATGTGCTTACACATATAACTTAGCAATTGGTAACAGAGTAATTAAATCTATATTTAATCATATGGTAAATAAGTAGATATTGACAGAGCTAAAAACTCAACTTGTACACCATTATAAAATATTTAGATTTTAATTTCTTACTTACCCCGTCCTCGTTTCTTTCCTTCTGTTTATCTAGTATGCATATATACATATCACAAAACTCATCAATATCATTCACTGCTAGCAAACCCGTGGGCATATCGCTCATATTTACAGGGACACTACAATGCAAATTTAGTGCTTGAACTACTATTTAGCACTTTTTCAGTTTAATGATCATTACCGCTATAATGCAAGTTTAATTTCCTTAACTAATTTGACTAACCAGTTAGCTGATAGCAAATGATAAACTGACTAACAAAATTCACTAGCTCAATCAATCTCTAGTGTTTATTTTGCTCAAGTAATTTCCTAAACGTAAGAAAATTCAGAGGTGACGCCAATAGTTCCTTTAGCTAACACTAATATGAACTTCTATATACTAAAAAGCCTATAACAACATATGCATAATTAGTAGGCCTACTTATTTATGTGCTCTAATGTAAATAAATGCCAAATTTGGGGTCCTTTTACGCGAAATACCCGGATTCCCTAAGAAGGTTGAGTGAAAGATTTTACGTTCGTGCAAGCCTCGGAGCCGAGACTATTCTTGTGGCACCAATTAGAAGTTGGTGAGTTCAGCAGATTAGAAAGGGTTTTCGGGAAATCCTCGGGTTCCTCAAGGGGTGGGGTGAAACTTTTTTTTTTACCTTTGTGCAAACTTCGTGACCGAGACGATTGGTTCGGTACCATTTGGAAGTCGGTGTGACCAGTGGTTTAGGTGTTACGTGACACATGCAGATAGATACTGAATCGTATTATATAGATCCTTTTTCAGTCTTACTCTAGACCACGCCTACACCTAATTTGTATTTTGTGGGACGAACGAATATAAGCTTTGTTGACCGTTGTGGAAGTTACAACCTACAAGCTTTTTTCAGAGCTTCTATACCACTAAAATGGAATCGCAGTCAATTTTTCTCCTTTTTTTTAATTAAATGAGAAACAATTATACTTTCATATACCAGGTGGAGATTAAGGGCTGCTACTCACTTCAAGAGATTAAAAGTAACAAATCTAACTTAATAATATAACATTGGTTTTTAAATTTATAATGAATTGAATAAGAAAAATAAAAATCTGAAGTTGAACATGACGTTTCATCACATGTATTAGGCTTCAATAAATTAAGCTTTTTTATATTATGATACAAGTTTCTCATATTGCCAAAAATAACATTTCATATAGAATTATGGTTGGCATAAATCCTACTTAGCAGATCAGTCCTAGTAGCAAACATAATACTTTCTCAACGAAACCTGTATCAAACAAATGGTAAATCTGAAAGAGCATTTTTACACAGCTCTAACAGAAATCCTTTGAGAAGCATGAAAAAAAGCCTATGCTGTTCTATGAGCTTCAGCATACCTAGAGTTTTCTGGCTTCACTAGTTGTTCAAAACCATAAGGTTAAATGACTAACAAACACAACATAATTCTGAGTTATACAGGTTTAATTCAAATATCACAAGTAGAACTCTTGTTCATACAAATAAGGTAAAAAGACTAGAAATAAAATGTTTCAAAGTTTTTAATTTACTTGCATATCAAAGTTGATGAAAAAAAAAGTGAACAACTGACAATAACTCAAAAAACATCAGTTCCATGGTAAATTAAAAGTAATTACTTGTTGCAATTTGTGTTTATAATTAAGTAAAATTAACTACTAGATATGAACACCTATTTTTCATAATCATTTTTTTCTACAGATAACATAAAATTACCCCAAATTATTAGTTGGAAAAAAAAAAAGATTTTAAATAAGTAAATAAAACATATCTATAAAAATTAGGTAAAACTAATGGAAAGAGTATGTAAACCGTTAAAAAAATGGAATTTCATCACCCAGTGAAAAGCAAATAGTAAAGTCACAGCACTAGGAAGTTCACTTTTAGAAGTACAAATATTACAAATATAAGTTCAAAACAATTGTTAGCAGAGGGTTGAAAAAATGGGAGGTCAAATTATCAACAGTTTAGCTTTTGTGAATAGAGTTAAATCTATCATAGTGTCATAAGACATATGACAATTTGGGTGCACTGAACAAACACTCTGAATGTATCACTTTAAGTAATAGTAAACTTGTTTTCTTTAGGTTTATTGATAAACCAAATTGCATATCACAAAAATGAGAAAATATTCTAAGGAAATGTGAAATAATTATAGAATATCATATTTTTATTTACTTTTTCTCTTTAATATAGGAATGATTTAGCCTGAAAATACACTGATATATATTTCTATGCATAGATGATAGAAATTGAGGTAATTTTTATGTCAATCCACTGTTCATGGTGACTATGCTCATAATTTCTTTGCTAGTCTAGTGATGGCATGATAAACATTTGACAAAAGATATCACAGAAACAAGCACATGTACAGGAACTTGTTCATTGCACTTCTTTAATTTGTGTTTACACTAAGTAAGAATAACTGCCAGATATACCTTTTTGTTTAATAATAACCTCCCATAAACTGTTTCCCTAGTCATTTACACTGTTCATGTGTTCACAAAAGTACATTTTAAAAAAGGTTTTGAAAGCTTATAAGTTGTTTCATTTAAAGTATTATTTGATATGTCTGAGATGGCCACTTAATGTTTCGCATACTTCTCTTGACTATTACAGATGTGAAGGCCATGTAAAAGTTAGATGAAGCACAAATGTTGTTGGTAAGATTACTAAATGGTATGTCAGCTGTGTAACTTGAATGCATGACTTCAATGTAACCAAAATGATAGACTCCCATAAAACATTTAAATTTACATAATAGTGGAAAGAACAATGATCAACTAAAATGAAGATATTTTTTCACATATGAACAATGCTCTTTTAATTTAAGTATTTGTATTAATGTTCCAAACTATGTAAATAGATGGCGTCAAGTGTCAATACTACAAATAAATACGAAATTTGATTCAATTATTCATAATTTCTAGTAGCAATGCCTTAAGCAGGCGAGCTTCATAGGTGACAGTATTCTTTCCAGGATGAAGTGGCGTTTCTTCTAATGGTTGTTCTATCACAGCTTTCACATTTCGACCATAACCTAGAAACATATACATACTGATATAAAAAAATAAGCTTTCACCATAATAAAGTTAGTTATTTTTTGCACCCTAAATATTTTTATAAAATGTGAATAATGTTTCATGCAAAGGTTTTAAGCTACCATTATCATGTATTTGTTACAAAGAAAAAATATTATCTTTCCTATTACTTTCCCTTTACAGTGCTGCTATGTTAGAAATAACATTATGCAATGTCTATTTCAAACTATGGCATTAACCTTGCAGTACTTAACCTCATAAATTAACATAAAATAGCTGTGTTTCAAAGCAAAACATACTTAAAAATTTAAATTCAATAGCAAGAGAAAGTTTTTTTACATTTTGTATAAAAATAAAGAAAAATTAAATGTACTTAAAATATCATGCTGTGTATGCAGTTAAAACCTTGAAATGGTTGGTCAATAAAACAAAATAAAAATGTATAAAGACATAATATCAATCAAAATGAGTACTTTAAATAAATACTAGAGAAACTGTAAAACAGAAAAATAAACAATATAAAACATCATTGGCTTTATGAAGAAAATCAAAGGGCAGAAAGTGACAAGTCTAGATTTGTATTTTCAATTTTTTTTTAGTTATTATGTTATTACAATTCTTAGGACATACATCTATCTTATATGTTTCTAATTTTAAGTTTTGTTTAAATGTTAAGTTTTTTATGGTTCATTTCTGTAGATTTTTGTTCCTTTATACACTTTGGCACACACACACACAAATTAACTATTACTAGAGCAGCAAATAATTAATGTGGAAAATACAAAGTTTGTTTGTTTTTATTATTTATATACATAGTGAAACACCATATACAATAAAGTTAAAATATCTCTCACAGAGGGAATACAAAGATAAATCAATGTTTTTACAATGTTTATTTTAATTTTGAAATAGCTTCTAATCACACTAGGATCAGACAACCGAAACAGATTATTTTAGTCTTTGAAGGCTTGTTAGAATATTATATAACCAGGTAATATATATTATTGTCAACTAAAGTGGACGTTTGAAATGTCAATTAAAATCAAAATAGGATCATTTGTCCATAAATAGCCAGTATGAAATATTAACATTCCAGAATAGGTCAGAAAAATGAGGAAGTTACCAGAGGGTCCACTAAAAACAAGCTTTATGTAAAAAAAGGGGAGAAAATAGAAAAAAAACAATCAAAATAATATTTATAAATCATGAAAAGATAATAATCTAGTTTGTCTCTATATTCCATATTTATTGAGTATATTTTCAACTTCTTTCTTTGATCAGTCTTCACAATAACCATTATGTGATAAATACACTTATCAACTAACTGCAGTGAATACAGTTGAATAATGGTATTTATAGAAATGATAATACATCATCACCTATTATTTCAATGCAATATACATAATTACAACAATTAAGAAATATTTAAGATAATTTTTCATACAAAAATTGTATACTAACAGAAGCAAGCCGATTTTGAAGAAAGAATTCCAAAACTTACTCCACAAATATTGAAATGTAAAGATAAAAACCCATTTAAATTACCATGTTTCATGCTTAATTTACACAAATTATGAATTTAAAGCAAAAGATTTGGTAAATCCATCTTAACATTTAAGGGTGGCTTCAATGAAGAAATAGTGTTTACCATTAATTGTCCAAGCCTCATTGTTGTTGTTTTCTTGTATAAGAACTATGTACAAAGCTCCTAAACCCAAAGCAAAGATAGCATTGTTTCAAAAGGCTTTTTTTTTCTGACCAGGACAATGAGTGAACCTGTGTAATGTTATTCAATATAATTTTTCATTTGTGTTATAAGGAAGTTTTTATAGATATAACTGTGTAAAAATAGTTGGTGACGGATAGACAAAGAAACAGTTCTTTCCCAAGGGCCTTTCAGACCCTTGCTATGCCACTATTCTACAAAATTTTAAATATTATGCATTAGGAATTTCTCAGCTACGAATATTGGCTGTAGTGTCTAGTATTTTCATCTTTGTTACAAAAAATAGCAATGACTAGTCCTTACTTTACTCTCAACATTTTTCTATCATTTAACCTAGGTTATATGTGATGAAGGTAAGTGCTAGAACATTACAACATACAAGTTTGCAAAGCTACAAGTATTTACATTTTATTGTATAACTTTAAAGGGTTATATATCATTTGTTTTCTCTCTATTCCTTATTACCAGGAGTGTTTGGACTATGTAGGGATATCAAAGAACTCAATTTGTAGAACTTCTTGATTTTAAGTGTGTCTGTCATTTAATCCTTTCCTATCCTTTTCTCATGTTTAAAACCTATCTGTACTGTCTATACTCTAGCTGTACCATAGCATAACAGTGTCTAAAAGAACTCGCATGTAAGATGTATACTAACACCAATCTTCATATCAGTGTTAAGAAACATCAAAAAGCTTGTCTCTTCTATCTTATAAGATAAACAAGAACACTAGCTCTATTGACTATAGTCTAATTTTACAATCTACATGTTGATTTATCTTAAGTAACTATAGCTATTGATATATTTTATGGCACAAACCTATAGTGCCATCCTTATTAAAAACAACGTCTATGAGAACTCAATAAGAACACCTTAACCACAAGTGTCTATACAATTTTACTAAGTTCAATTACATTACCTTTTAATAACTACAGCAATTATTACAAATTTTAAAAGTATTTATAGAGAATAGTAAATTCAAATAAAATAATAAGGGTAACTTACTTTCACACTGAGTAAGGAACTGGAGTGCATCATACAGGACAGTATCACGGATCATAATTACTTGCTTTGCAAGATTCTCTAACAATGATAGGAAACACCTCTTGGCATAAAACCAAGTATCAGTACCAAGTTTCTTACTGTATGGCTCCAAGCTCTTGATAACTCGTGAGATTCCAAAGTCATAGTTACCTTTTGCACAATAGAGGGTTCTGAAATTGTGTGAATATAAGCCAACTTTAATTAATCAAAAAAGAAAAAAATAGGCAATAAACATTTTAAAAAAATATTTTATTTACTAAAACATAAAGAAAAAAAATAAAAATGTAACACTACTACAGTAATCTAAAAAAACTGAAAAGTTATAAGCAAATTTTATGTAATCAAAATTAAAAACTAAATTTATCACACAAATACAAACTTACAATCACTTTAAGCCAATAACCATCAATTCCAACAGCTTTGTACCAACCAAAATATTTCTGTGAATCATTAAGCAATTCTAGTTTTTCAATACCAACAATTAGTTCTTCATTTTTAATATGTAATTTGTTTATTTCTGACATTACTTTAGAGTAATATATTTGCTTTTCATTTAACTAAGTTTTAAGTTCTTAATATACCGTATTTTTCGGAATATAACAAGCACCCTTATTTTGAAGACAAAGTTTTTGGGAAAAAAAAGCTACAGTCGCATTTGAAAGATTTTTATTGAATAAAAATTCAATTTGATACTTTAAAGATTAGTATATATTGTTCTAAACACAAAAAAGCTCAAAACATCAAAATAAGAAAATCAAAAAAAGGTTTACTGTTATTTAGTTTGGTTCAAACCTACAAAATCTTCATTGCTTTCACTATAA
>NW_013670520.1:37900-41240 GCF_000517525.1 Limulus polyphemus | reverse complement strand
TGACATCAAATTTTGGGGTAAAAAAAAAGTGCGTCCTATACTACTATTGTTATAAATAACACATTCAATTGAACTAAACTATGCATGCCTATTTAAATATATTTACACATGGCTTGTGTATATTATATATATACATATATATTATTCATACCTTCGGTGTATAGGACGCAAGCAGATTTTGACATCAAATTCTGGGATAAAAAAGTGCACCTTATACATCGAAAAATATGGTAAACTTAGCAATGAGCTCAAACTGATTCAATCAGTAATTGAAAAATAAAAAAATAAATACTGAATAAAACTGTATGAAACATGGTAAACTTTCTAAAACAAAATGTGTAAAAAATATACATAATTTGGTTTAGCACTTGTATCAGTTTCTGACTTCTGAAATTTCATTATAAAATACAGTTTATAAAACATAAAACTTCATTTTATCTTAGATTCCTATTAACTTTATTAATGCTTACTAGAGTAAAATCTTGTAAGCATATCCAATAGTTTTTCTTGAATAAAAATAAATAGTTTTTCTGTTTTTATTCTTACAATATTATGTGAAACTCACCAAACCTTACACATGACCACTGGCCTACATAATATAAAAAATATGATAGATATATAACCCCCCCCCCCTTTTAGTTATTTATTAAATTTTGACTTGTTTTATATCCATTAATATACATATCGTTGTTACATTTTTGGCCACTGAAGCAATTTTTATATAACTTGATAAAAAAATACATAAATTCTGCAATTTGATAACAACTTACGATGGATTTTTTAGCAATAGACCATATCTATTTTGAAACCTAAGAAATTCTTTTATCAAGACTATCTGTAGGAAGTTTATGCATATGCATTAAACCAAAAATCATAGCTCAGACAAATCTCCTCTAGAAACTTGAGAAATGTAACTTTCTTTGTAATTCTACAATGTTTATTGATAAGCATCAATATAATGCATATTACATATTTTCTGAATATTTATAAAATTAAGTATATAATGCTTATATAATATTTTAATATAATTTCTAAGAGTATTTTCTAGCACAAAATTACTGGAAAAGATTACAATTGTATTTTCTAATTAAATTATTAATATTTAACATTCAGAATGATCTGACATAATACCTCTAGTGAAAGAGATGATGCTGTTATTTTCCATATTTTTAAACTGTGTAAAATGGTAATTTTTAAATATATTTTTCTTATTAAAGACTATTGAAAGTAAATTAGTTCAAAAAATTTACAGTTTCCAAATACCCTCTCTGAGAATGAATTTTGAAAAGTAAATTAAAAACAAAATGGACGAGTCTAGACAAATTGACTTTTGGAATGAGTTTGACAATCTTCAACAACTAATTTAAGCTTTCATTTTTCTTGCCATATTTGTGACATTATCAATTAACGGTGCATTTTATGAACTGAATTAATTTAATTTGATGCCCTTTGTTACTGTCTCAGTTATACTCATTTAGAGAAACTGGTCACGTGGACCATTAAAATAAGAGCCAGCTAACTTGATTTAGAAGTAGTACCTATATTTCAATAGATTTAATAAAACTTAAGTTAAAAAAAATTGCTAATGTTGAAACTTACAGATGTAAGTGTAAAAACTTATTTTACAAGCACATCTACTTGTGATTTACGTTAAGCTAACAAACTATTGACTGTTGTCCAATATTGATAATAAGCTCATCACAGAGATTACATTTTTTCATGCATGATCTAGTCACATATGAAGTTTTTACCCTTCACAGAAGAAACAAATGCTGACAGCCCTATATAAGGTGTAGCAAACCTTAATTATGAGACAGTTGAAGTGTTATTTCAGTTTCTATGATATATCAAGCAACACATAAAATTTTGTTCTTTACTACTGATTTTCAATACATTTTTAGACTATTGTTATATGTAGTATGAATCCTCAATAGCTGTGGCACTTGAAATTCTTTTAGGCAGGATTAGTGTAAAGTAATCTATGTAACCTTTTTTTTCCTTTTCATTAGCTACATTTTTATTTGCCAGCAATACCAAGTGTGGGGCACGCATATATCTGATTCAATTTTATTACTTATCAGGATCTCTACCAGCCTACCCTCATATTGAAATACTTTTAGGGAAGATTAGAGTAAATTAATCTAAGAGATCTTGGGCATGGTCAAATACATCAATCAAAAGGGTTTGACCTCCCGAGTCCAAAACTGTAATTATATCTCAAATTGGTCAAGAGATGGCAGAGCTATGAGCTAAATTTTGTACTTGAAATAAAACTCAGTCATTTTATGAGCCGCTATATCACAGCTAAAAATTTCCTCTTTTGGTACACTATAATAGAAAAATTTTAACCTGTAGAAAAGTGCTGAAATTTGGACCCAAGTAAGCCTGAAATGAAACCCATTTTGTTAACTCTAGAGGTTATGTGAATACCAAGACCACTCTACATATATTTCTGAATACTTCAGCTATTTTAGTTGCTTGTATCTCAGCAGTACCAACTTACAAGAATTAACCTGAGATCTTTTAACAGTATAATTGAATTCATATCATTATCAGCATATACAAGTTGTTAAGTGATTTTAATACTAATATAAGATTATCAGTTTTCAAAAATATGAATATTTCTACAAAAAAATTTCTCTAAAATAATAAATTCTAATTAATAACCTATCTCCAGAAAACTTAATATTAATCACCAATTTTACCACTAAGAACCTACACACCTTTTCCATGACTTACTCTATAATCAGCAACAACTTACTAAAGATATTACTGCATGAACTTTTCACCAATTCTGCCACATAAATGTCTACACTTATCAAATAATCTATCAAAAATATCTATGAAATTGCAACCAATATTAACCCTTTCGAAACGAGTCATAGGTGAAAGGCCATATCATCTCGTTTGTTGACTCGCATTCAAAATTTTATTTAACTACTATTTCATGAATTTATGTCAATATGTTTGGTATCAAACTGTAGATTATAATTCAAATTAGTACTGTGTATTACTCAATTTATTCATTTAAGAGAAAATAAAAAAAAAACAGATCGATTTTTGTGTGTCACGTGGTATGTTGAATGCAGCACTGGTTCAAATTAAATGTTTGTGAAGTCAAAATACTAAGTCTTTAGTTTTGAAAGAATTAAAAACTCAAATTACCGATATTGACAAGCTATAATGTAAAATAAGAGCCTATTATCTTTTCAGTTTGCTAAGATATTGCTCATGTAATAAATCAAACACAGTGGCACCCAGCCCACTTATTTCCATTTTTGGAAATGCTCCCTTATATACACTTACTTTTATACATGATATGAATAACCAATCAGAAGCT
>NW_013670520.1:15713-37042 GCF_000517525.1 Limulus polyphemus | reverse complement strand
CATAAAAGTATTTTTAATCTTAAAATGAATATTACTTTCCATGATAGATAGGCAACATGCGAAAAGAAAAAAAAAAGACACGAGAAAAACATTACTTTGTAAACCCTAAGACTTAATCAAAAACATTCATATTTTGTATATGAGAGCATTGTAATGTTTACTGATAATCTGCCACATTTCATTAACATTTGCTTAATAATTTAAAAGTTATAAAATGAAAACTATAACAAGCACAAAATGGATACGAGGTCAGTCTGAGGGACCAAGCAAATGCTGAAAGAGATAACAGGTATCGCTGAAATGCAAATAAACATAAGTAATTATGTTTTTATTACTACAAACCTACACAAAATTTTTGTAACTCTACTAACCATAGAAGATTTGTTCAAGGAGTTTCCATGTAATTACGTTTGAAATATAAGTTAACTTCCTACTTCTTCCTACAAGCTGTATCAAAATATTTAATTCCTTCTTATAGTTGCAAGTGAATATATTAATTCAACTCCTCAAGCAAGCTAGATCATGCATAATAACTACAATACAGTGGTAATTAAATACCTTATAATGTGCAACAGGGGATATTACATCAAATTAAAGATATAGTTGATCAGAAAAATGAAAAATGTGAAAAACATATTTTGATCACTAATATTTCTAACACAAAATTTCATTTGACTACTCAAACAATAGTTTCTTGCAAAAATAATGCATTAATAAAATTTTAACAATATTTCATTACAAATCATATGCAGACCTTCTGCTCAGTGCCAAAGTATATTAAGTAGACTTAACCATAAAATTTATTTAACTCATGAAATGCTTCTTAAAGCAGGAATGAAGTGTTAAAACTTAATAGCATTTTTTATTATGATACTTGACAGCACATACCAGCCTAAAAGGATTTAGACTCCATTATTATAGTTATAAACATAAAAAGAAGATTAAAATTACTGCTTACCCTATGACCAAGTTTACGATACATAGGTGAAATATTTTCTTGTTAGAATCTTCATAAGCTAATTGTTCTTCCTCTTTTTCAATCTTTCTCATTAACTCTTCAGCCTAAAGTTAAAATCAGAAGCAATTTTTAACAGTTTGCATATCAAATCAATAATGATCTCTTACAGTATTTTAAGGATTCCGTAACAAAAAAGTACAAACCTCTTCATTCTGACTAGTCATGATGTAGGAGACACATAAGTTTGCAAGCACAATAGCACTGACATTCAAAATCTGCAAAAGAAAAGTGACTTATTAGTACTCTATAGAACAATGCCTTTGATTAACTTAAAACAGTATTATACTTATGGAAGGTCACAGAAAATATGAAAAAAAAAAGTTACTTTTCCTGCTTTAAAAGAATAATAATCTGACTTACTTTACAAATAATTATTCTCTATACAGATGAAAGAGCCTGCTAGAAACAACATTCTTTTTCTTAAACACATATATGTAACTAGTTTTCACTACTAAAAATATTGGATAAAAGTTAAAAATGAGCATACTTGAGGACCACACAAGATTTTTTTTTCTTATTTGAATAACTTGTAAGGAAGCATATCTTAAGCGACTTCCAAGCAAGTTTATTTTTCTCAAATATTTATAACAGTTTCAGAAAATAAATTACTTTTCCTGGAAGTTAATTAATAAAATGATTAAATAATTAAGGGAAGATAAAAAAAAAAGTCATACTGATACTGGTAAAAAGGTATTGATATTCTTTGAGTGAAAATATACAGCTTCATATAAGAAAAAGGCAGGCAATTGAAATTTCACACTCCTGCTGCAGTTCCGGGAGTTTGATTACCCCTTTTTAAAATCTGATCACTCCAGAACAGTTTACAGATTTGTTAAGTCTTAGTTCGTATTCTACTGATCATTGTATTAATAATTTATTAAACAGACCACATACATAACCGTTAGTATAAAATATATTTTTATGACAAATGGGTTGAAAATACAGTTATTCCTGTTATAGACAGTTAACTGAAGGCAATCAAAATTAAGTACATGAAGGTGAATGAGTACAACCAGTGCCTCAAAAACAAAGCAATAAAAGTACTAATGCATGCATTTTAATCTAAATACACAAGTTTCTGTTACAAAATGACTTATTCAGTTTGTAACTAGAAATTCATTTTGTATAATAGAACTATCTTAAATTTGGTACTTTTCATAATGGAAATCCATATATTTTGAAACATATATCATATAACATATAACATTTTGTAATATCAGTTAATGACATGTAATAATGGAAATTTTATCACTACAGTAAAAATATATCAATATTCACAACAGTTCTACACTCACAACAGGATTTAGGAAAAATTAATAAAATAATTACATATACTAGACTGCAAATCATTCAAGATGCTAATTTCAGTTTCACAGTAAATATACAAAGACATGAAAACAAACAAAGAGACAGCAACCTTACACCCACTTAGCTTTAAGAATTTACTTAAAAAGAAGTACATTATAGGTCAAACCACTAAGGAGTTAATATATATAATTGTGTATACAACGTTTCAGGCAATGCCCTTCTTCAGGTATCACTAACTGAACAGTAAATCTGTAAACGAAAACATTCTAAATCAAAGTTCGCATGGCATGACAATGTAACAAATATATGTGTATAACAATGCTTACAAACAATTGAAACAAAAGAAAGGTTTTAAGAATTTACTTGCCAACCTAAAAACCATAGGAAAACATTTATGCCTGCTTAAATGCAATTAAAGCTACAGTGTATTACCAAGTGACAAGTCAGCTAGAATATCCTGTGACCATTTTTAACACTTATCTGGCTAAATCGAGATTTGTCAGGTAACTATTCTGTTGTTAAAAGTATCAATTCACTATGTACATATTGCATATAGCAGCTAATACTTACTCTGAAGTTCACTTACACTAACTCTATAGTTCTACAGTACCCAAAGTTGATTAATTATAATGGCTAACAATATCATACATCTGAGACAAACCTTTCATGCTCTGAGCTTTTTTATGTATCCACTAAAAATTCTTTAAATTATTAATATATGCAGAACTCCTAAACACTAGTTTTTTATTTAAAAAACTATAAGCATCATTCAGTTTTGTTTACTCACAAGTACCAATTACACAACTTCAAACATACTACAAAGCATACATTTGGCACAATCACTATTAAAAATAGGACACCAATAAATGCATGAAGCAGGGTAGTCTGTCCGGAGTTACAAGTTCTTGTGAGGTACTTGCTGAATAAACTTCAATGAAATTTGGTGAAAGAACTTGCGTGGGCAACCAACATATCCTGAGTATACAATTTGAAGTGCCATAGATCTAGGCTTCTTCATACTTCTAAGCTAGCTAATATTTTCCTTTTATATATTAACCTTTAAGTTTGAAACACATCTATACTAAGTAAAAGCTTTCCTGCTTCAAAACCATCTCATTCTGTGTATTCATCTTTATTGCATGTATAGCATTAACTATGAGTTTTCTTAACAGTGAAAACTTTCCCTTTACAATATTCTACAAATGATGTTAAATCTGTAAAACCTATAATCTAGTCTAGCTTACAAACATCATATCCTGTGGTTACTTACATGATCATAATGCTTTTTAACAATTGGTTCATAGAAACCTGTTGCTTCTTTAAACTTGTTTTCCTGCATAAATAAGACATGAGCAACGTTAAGTTTCCAAGTATCATGTTCATTACAAAACTCTACTGACTTTCGAAAGATTTTCTCCACTTGGGGGTAGTTCTCCATGTCCCAGTAAACTTTGGCTTGGGCCATTAGTACTGGTATATACCTAGTAAAAAAACAAAAAACTCAAGCCATTCCTTTCTTTAGTAATGATTGTAAATTAATATTTTCAAATTAAATGAAAAATATTCAAATAAAAGCCTTATATCATGCCTTTGCAAGTAATAAGACCCTAAAAAATTACCTTATGCATTTTACTTTCATCAAAAACACAGGAAATGTGAAACTTCTGTCCTTATAAGAACCACAATGTCATTATACAATAGTTTCTTTGAAACTAGATCAAAACCACATTAAAATACTGAAAAAAGCTACACCCAGTTTATGAAACATCTTTTTACAAAAGTTTTCAATTTTACCTTTTTAGTTAAACATCATTTTCAGTATTCCATTTATGTCTCATACTTGGATAGTTTCAAGGAGATAAAAACAATTTTAATCTATTCTTTAAAGAGGAGTTAAATGAATAACAGGTTTCACATGTAAACTATTAACCCTTTCACAATGGGAGTCCCTTTAAATGCTTTTCTATGCAAGTCACTGTGTTACATTAAAAAATTTGCTGAAGGGTTGCACATGTCTCCCAAAAAAAACTGTAATATGCCTTTAGGGCACTGTTGACTTCTGTCTAGATAAATAATAAGTGGTAAAGGACAAGAAAGGAAAATAAAATATTGAAAATTAACTATATATATGTGAAAACGAAAATATCTGAAATTACAAATTTAACAAAAGGAAAAATCTTTAAAGATATTCTACAAAAAATTAAAAAGGTATGTTTTTTTTTCTGTTTCCTAATTTTAATGATTTCATTGCATGAAACTTTGCTGATAATAGCCAGAGTTAGTGATACGGTAAAAAAAAATAAAAATAAAATATAAACATTTACCTAAAAAAAAACTTTTGATATCCTTTTAGGAAGTTCTAGATATTATGCAAATGAAATATGAAACTATAAGACAAAGAAAAGTATTTTTACACTTAAATTAAAATCACCTTGCATTCGATTTGTTAATAGTTTGAATACAAGTAACTACAATAGAAAAACACTTAATTATAATAATATCATTCTTTGTGTACAAGATACTTTTGATCTTTAACAAAATCTTACCAGTTTTTGAAAGGATACATTAAGAAATTTCAGAGTTACCATAGGTATTGTTGCACCAGTGAAATTCGTGACTCGATTGCTACAAATTACATAAGCACAAGGGTTAATAGAATTTAATATCAGTAGCAAAAAAACCTTAGTTTCATTTCATCTAATCAATGACATTGTTCTTACAATATTTTATTTTTTTTAAATGATAAAAAGAAAAGTTTCTCAAAGACTAACATTATGTTTGTTTATAAATGAAAATAACTCTTAAGAATATTTATTGAAACTTAGGAAACACAGAATAAAAACAGCAGATGAATCACACAAACACCTGATACTCAAGTACCTTTTGGAAGGTAATTTTTTTATCAGGAGCTGAGAAAGATTTATCTTCTTCAGCTCTCAAGTTATCAGATTATTTAACTGTCAGTTTTAACAAAATGTATACTTCTCTAGAGCTTCTTCAAAATCGTTAACTGCCTTCTTGACTTGTTCATCTTCATTGTTTTGACGAGCCTCTTGTACAAGTTTGGTTAACTTCCTGAGAGACTCTGTGTGGCGAGCTGCCATCTCATCAAACTTCCGGTATGCTTCCTCAGGAGAGGTCTGCTGGGTTATCAGTGCATCCAAAAAATCATACAGGTACTAGGAAAACAAGAAAAGAGAAACAGGATGGTTAGTAACAGTTTAAGATTAATTTTCATTTTTTCATTAATAGTGCATAGTTTGATCCTGAAGTTATTATCTAACAATAATAAAGAAAATTAAAATGCCAATTTAATAAAAAAATAAGAAATTTTTTTGTTTCATTTCTCAATACATTACACCATGCTGTAATGTATTAAAAAACTTTTGATATCCTTTTAAATTATGCAAATGAAATATGAAACACTAAAACACTTACAAATGCACCCATTTTTGGTAAAGTGTGTGACAATATTTCTTAAGGATTCAGCTGGTGGCCACTTGTTTTAAACGAATCTTCCAAGCAAAGCTTAGAAAAACATTTTTGTGCTGCTAACATTTCTGAAATTTTAAGATGATGTCGTCAGTATTGAGATGGTATGAAAGTGGAAGGCATATATATTTTTGGTGTTTGTCAATCTTATTTGTGGTAAAAATACTGGTGCAGTATCTGTCAATCATATGTAAACTAGTTCTGTACATCTGCTGATTAGATGGTTCTGCCTCCTCATGAAACTGAATACAAAAGCTGCTACAGTCAGATGCAATTTATGAACTCTATAAGACAGTCTAATTATATGATGCTTAAACTTTTTTATAAAGTAAGGATCATGAAATTGAATTATAGTTAGTTTTATATTTTCTGTGAAGTAATTCGGCCCTTCCATTCAGCAATAACTATCATTAACAACATTATTACAAAGTAGTGTTTTTTTCTAAAGTAAATGAAAGTTTCACAACAAAACCATGCTGGTATTTAAATATAACTCTTCTTTTTTTTACTTTTTATGTAGGTGACCCTGACTATAGTTAAAAAAAAAAGTTATATTAATTTTTCTATTACTTTTAATTTGATCACAAAGCAAACTCAGGCATAATAGAGGCTAACTAAATTTTACGAAAAACATTCTACCACAAAAGAGGGTCAATTGAACCATGTGTTAAATAAATATTTTTACAATCAGGTATTTTTAACATGTGAATCTCTGTAAACCAGGTGTTTTATAAAGATGGGCATCATTATTAAAATAAACAGTAAACTGGGTTTCTGTGACATGCAAATACAACATTGTTCAGTATTCTTTTCTCAGCACACTGGGACTTGACTTTAATGCTAGCCTGATAACACAGAACAACTAACAAATGTTACACACTAGTCCAATGGGGGTAGTGGCTTAATACAGAATATGTTTTATTTTTGACTTTTTGATATGCTCTTGAACTCAGTATGCTCAAACTGTTTATTTTCAAAAACAGAAAATGAATTAACTTAACAGCCAATCAAATGACTTATTTCTCTGAAGATCAACATCAGTGTACTGCTCCATTTGTTTTGTGATATTTACCAATCTAAAGTATTTTATCTGAATATGTGGATGTTACAATTAAAATACTTAACTCAGTTGTTTATTAAATATTGTTTGGTAAGTGTTTAAAATATTTAGATTTTGAACATTTTAATTGCTCTATAGATATATGGATCTTCAAAAAATAGTGTTTTGTATATATAGTTTTATTAGTAAAATGTTTGTGTGATTAACCCTAGGCTAGTGACCTACTATAGTTACCAGAAGGATAAAACAAAATACAATGGATTATAAATATATTGCACAACAGATGAGTTTAAATTTTTTGTTTTATCCTTCCATTTACTCCTTCTCTTAAAAACTAAATAAACTAATGATTATGATATTATGGTTTTAGTTAATAATCATCTTCATAACATGATTTACAGATTTAGCTAAAGATGGAACAAATGTATTCCAAAATGTTCGAACCTAGTAAATAAAATGTTTTGTGTTTTATCAACAGTCTTCATTTTCGTTATTAGACTTCATTTGCCCTTCATGAAATTTGATCAAGTATTTCTACTGTGATAAAGGAACATCAATGACACCTCCACCAGTCCAGAAAGGATCAATTCCAATATTAATGGTATATTTCTTCAAATCTTCTTTGTGTGACTATTATGTTACTAAGACCCCAATAAAAAAAACAAAATGGGTCCACAAGCAATTTGGTATAAAATAGTTTTAAAAAATATGTTTAGATAGCCAACGAGATTTGGACCCAATCAGTGATCTTTGGTTCAATTATTTGATTTTTTTTTACACTCAGTTTGTTTCTAAATTGATTGAAAAAATGTGTTCTCTGCCTTTTACTTTTTTCTAGATTATTATTTTAATTTCTAGATATTTATTTACTCTTCTATGGAAAAACTGACAGGTTAAACTTATTTTGTAAACAATTGTGTAATTTTCCTTAAAAAGATTGCAAAAGATTACCTTCTACCTAAAGACAACAGAATATTAGATTTTATATATATTTAGTAGAACACACTTCAAGAACTTTCTAAGGATTTAAAATCACTTTTTCTGGCTTACTATTTTTCATATCCCAAAGCCAATATTCATAAAATTATTACTTTAACACATTTTCTAACTAATTAATTAATTAATAATATTAAGGTAATCTTAAAATAAAAATAAAGTGCATAATGAAGTCTTAATTTCAAATAATGTTGGAAATATCTGGTTAAAAATATCTTGTAAATTTTGTTTTATCAATTCCTTATTCCTTTTCTCATTAATTTATGCAATAAGGTCATCATCTCATTAAGTTTATAACAAAACAAAAATCCAGTGGTGACTAACATTCATGAGAAACACCACATCAAATAATGGATAAAATAAGCTCTTATCAACATATTCTATATTTGGAATACAGCAATCCCCTGATAGATCTGTTATGTTATTAACTCTTCCTTAAAACACACTAAAGTACTATACAGAAGCATAAAGAAAAATTGCAGATGAAGTGTTGCACATTAATGATTCTCTGAAGTGGTTAATAACACAAATAATAGAAAGTTCAATTATTTAATATTTCTGATTATATAGTTAAACATTTCATAGAGCACATACTATTCAAAGAAAACTATTTACTCATGATAATTTTATGCTTGAGTTGGAAGTGAATGTGTAAACAGTAATAAATATGAAGCATCAAAGCATGAAACTTAACCCTCTCACTACAGGTAGATCGAAAAGCACATATCACAACTTTTTAGAAAATTACATTCAAAATATAATTAAACTACTTTATTATCATTGGATACAAATACACTTGGCATCAATACATAGTTAATAAATCAAATTTTAATATTATATACGTTTTAAGTTCTTAATTTTATGAGGAAATGTTTAAAATCCTCAATCTTCCCTAGTATGAGAATTGTGACATTTGTTCTATTCCCTAATATATTTACCATCCCTCTGAGAAGTATTGATATTCCAAAGGCAAAGCACAATTTTTATAGCCCTCACTTTTATTTGTTTATGGAGACATAAACTAGAAAATCAGACCCATCTGCCACGCCCACCTGTCACATTTTCTCGTTCACAAGTTGACAGTAGTTCTCTCTGATGTTTTATACTACATTATTTATAACCAACAGAAAGCCAAAATTTTTTTATCTATCAAGTTACATATTACATTATGTTGTTTTCTGCAAATAGTATTGTCTACATACTCTTTAGTTTGAAACTTTGTCTCACAGTATTCACCTTGATAAACTTAGCTGAATTTTTAAAGGCTCTTATAACATAGTTAAAAAGACAGATAAATTTGTGCATAATATTATTGTGTTTTTAGGTGCATTATTTAATTAAATAAAAAATTAATGTAGTAGTAGTAGTACCATTAGTATAAAAAAGTAGGCTCAAGTTTCATTAACAGTCGACAGCAAAAAAACAAGAGGCCCAGGTAAGTACCACATTTTTTTTTTTCATGTGCCTTCTATATTTATTATTAATTATTATAAAGTAACTAAAATGTAAAAATTAAAACTTACAAGGTTAGATTAGGTAAAATAATGAAAAAGTATAATAATAAAAATTCTTCACATAGTCTCCCCACAAGCAGTATGCGTGTTATGTAACTTGATATGGTAATGTGAGCAACAAGTTCACTGAGTGATTTATAACATGTGTGGTGGGAATATTAGTTAGACACAAGTTAAAGGGCAATAAAGATAAGTATAAACAGATTCAGACTGTTACAAGCCTTAAGTTATTTAAGATAAACAATTGTAGTTTAATGTTACAATTTGCAGTCATTCTAAAAAGAAATAATGGGTAATTTATATTCATTTCAAAATTTGTTATGATGGCTACAAGGTCTGTCAAATTAATCAAATAGGCATAGTTATGGTAGAGAAAATAACAGATAAAATATAAAGTTTTAATGAAAAAAAATGTGATATTTATTTAGGAGGTTTTCGAGATTATGCAAATCAAATTTGATAAGTTTCAAATAAAAAGTATATTCAATCTTAACATGAAAATCATTTTGCACTCAGGCTCCATATATTCACAGACAAATTTGTAGTAGAAATACTTAATTAAAAAATCTGACTTTTTGTACACAAAAGATCTGTAATATTTACTGAAAGCTTGCCAAATTTCATGAAGATAGATAAAACATTAAAAGTTATAGAGTGGAAACTTTCATGATCACTTTGGGGTTATAAACTCAATCAAATAGAAAAAATATGAAAAAAAAATGAATAGAAAAAATTATACATCATTGATAAAATATTCAAAAAAGTTAGGTGATACCAACTGGCTTGCACTGCACTTTTATTCTTGTTAATGCACAAACATTTTTTTTACAGCTGTGCACATATTTCAGGTTGTATTCAAACCCAACTGATATGCTTGGTAGCCTAATAATATTTAATGACAGTCACCATCACTTCTTGTTAAGGATTATTACATTTTTAATATTAGAAAACTAGTTTTTCATGATACAATGCTTTAAAACTAAGTTAGAGGCATTAACTTTTGTGTATATTTGTAAAAGATCCAACATTATTAATATATTCTATTTCAGGTACGTTTTTTCTTTGTTTGTTGTGTGTGTGTGTGTGTGTGTGTGTGTGTGTGACTAAGCAACAATAATGTCTCAATATTGTGGGTAAGGGTATAAAAACCTGACTTATTATGAACAGTCATTTGCATTTTTCTTAATACTGCGGTTGACTATACATAAAAACTTAAGACAATATGTTTTCTTCTTACAAAACGTGAGTACATTTACTGCTTCTTCCTCACTCACTTTGTACAATGTACAAACTGTGTTTAGTCAAAACAATTTACTTACAGGAGTCAAATATTTGTAAGTCAAGTGAGCATTTTCAGCTAGAACATCTGCTGCAAGGTCATAGTACTGCAATACATTAAAAAATTATCACTGAAAAAACACAATCAAATATTCAATTCAAACAGTTCAGTTTTATAACAAAAATATTAGTTGGAGATGCTCTGTTACCTTGGCTAGGTTACAAAAATAATTACAATTAAAATAAATTAATTGGAATTACTAAAATATTATTATCTTTTACTGCTCTAATTTTACTAAACAAGACACCCAATGTAGCAATACTTTAGATTGATTACTTATTCTTGTTGATTTTTTATAACAAAATATATTTCCATACATACTATAAGTTTTACATCAATTCATTCAAAAATAGCATGTATCAAGATGTATATTACCTCAAATTTACAGTACAGCAAAAGCAGATTTCCAAAAGTTTCTGGAGGGAAAGGATTTTGCTGAATCAAGAATTGCAGTTTCTCAAACCCCTCAGTGGGATGGGTTTCCATGTTCATTAGTGCTTGATTGTGGAGAGTGACAGCATCAAGTTCTTCTTCAGAACGAGGTGGCATATCTGTAAGAGCTTCTCTTGCTGCATCATCTTCGAACATAAAACATATCAAACTTTTGGTCACTTTTAGCAGAACAGTAAATATTAATTTATATAATGACTTCTACCAAAACAGTTGCCAAAAATCTTCAGTGAAATTACAAGTAATAAAAACTAGTCTTTGTTAAGAACAACAGGCAAACCAAAACCTCTATGACCACTATCTTTCTTAGTTCATTAGTTGGGTATCTTCCTTGTCAATGGTATTTTAACCCGATAACCACCGGCTACTAACTTTCTACATAGCCAATTCATGGCTTGCCGTATTTTCTTCCAACAATAAAATTAGTGGATGAAATTGTTTGAAACTTCATAAGAACTATCATAAATGCACGTAGTTTAAGAAACATAAAGCCTGTTACTTTTGATAAATTTAGTTTTTTTGCATTATGATCTTTAATATCTTGGAAAATTACATAAGGAAATGGTATTTATAAGAAATGATTACGATATTCATATTTGTTCCAGATTTGAACTTATTACTTTTTATGTTTTAGTACATTATTTTAAAATCTCTAAAAACATTTTTTATTGTCCATAAAATGCAAATTTTATCTATTTTTAATTTTTTTTATAATCAAGTACTCTTCTTATGGTTTCAAGTAATATACAAGACCCAAAAATAATATTTCTAAGTAAACCAAAACAATAAACAAGTACTTTTTTTATTTTAACTAGGATTTCATGTTTACATATGTACATAACAAACATTAATTTTGTTTCATAAATGTATCTTTCTTTCAAGTTTATGTTTATGTTTCATTGCAGCCATACTTTTGGTTATTGTGCCAAATAAATAGTGAGAGGTTAGCAGTATGAACTTCGTACATTTGCCGTAAACTATCATGCCCGTTAGTGGTCACTCTCGTTCAGTCCAGCGCAGGCACATTTGAACATTACTGTAGATATTATAGTAAAAAAAGCTTATTTCTTTGAACTTTCAAACAAGTTTATTCCAACATATATCCTTGTATGTTGTTTCACTATACAAACAAAACTAATTGCCATTGCTAGTGAATGTATGTAATAGTTTACAGTACAGGTGGTTTGAATAATACCGCCTGACCCTAGTAACATGATACATCCTGTTACAAGAGATTACCAAATGATACAGACAACATAAATTACAAAGAAAATTACTTTACAGCACTTTAAAGATTAGTCCTGGTCACATTCCTCTCATCATAGGCAAGATTTATATTTGAATTCGAAACTTAAGCTCTTCAGTGTACTGAGACCCCAACTGTGAGAATGTCATAGCTTCCCCTATATTATTGAGATGAATGTGTTTAGTCTGTTTCACAACCAACGTATGGGTTTATTGTTGTCACTTGTACATTGAGTTTTAAACCATTTGCAAATTATTAGAATAAACTTTCATATATCAGTTAGACTGTTTTAATTCTAAAGCAACAACAACAGAAGTGTGGGTCTTACTACAAAGTAAAGATAGTAAGAAGGAAAAATATAAAATTCTTATGTGGTAATGGTACTAGTAATAGTATGTACAAATCACACAAGTTATCATTCTAAATACTGAATCATATTCTTATTATGAACTAAATATAAAAGTACACTAAATTTTTTAACTTAAAACAACTAATTTAAATGCAAAAGAATATAAAAAAATCACAAACTCTTTCAGTTCAAAGTGCTAAGCCTAATTCATGTAAAGACCATGCATTTGTGACTCGATAGATCTTAACCTTAACATTCATGGATCAACTTCTTTCTTAAAAAATATATCTATTTTGAGTTAGTTTTTCAATATAATGATTAATATAAATATATATATATATATGATACAGCATGACTTATACTACTACAGAAAAATAATAAAAGTTGCATACATCCCATGCAGATTTTTCCAGAAGCAAATTTTCTAAGGCTTATAAAAAAAAGTACTATTGACCAATACTAAATACAACCTCTATATAAAATGGCAGTTACTATAATAAGCACCCTTCACATTCATTGACACCTTTGACTAGGATTGGTTAAATGTTTTATAACTGAAGTTTAACATGCCCAGACATTGTTTTATAAAGAAAACAGACAAGAAAAAGGTTTAGATACCGATAATAGATGGAGGACCAGTGCTAAAGTGCAAGAAAAAATTTTTTTTAAATGTTGAAACACATTTTCTTCTTACAGGGCACTTATTTATAGTCTCAAACATATTTTTGGATTTTTTTTTATTAACTTTCTCTTTAAACTTCATTAAATACAATTTTGTACAAATAATTGCATGTTATGCTACTATTTACATAAATAAAATAAAACCCAACAAAATATAAGTTGTTCTCTATAACTGTTTCAATTCACAAATGTGATTTTACCCTCACAATAAGACAAAATGGCCCCAGTAGGTAAGGGGTTAAGTCCTTATCCAACTACATCTGACAAGGTTGGGCTTGCTTAAATTGCTAGCACCAAAGCAGAATTATTACATTTTACCATGTTTATCACATATGACCAATGTAACTGTTACTATTTAAGATAATTGATGTTACATATTAAATCTGTCTATCATTATTAACAACTAAAAGTACATACTAAATTGACAAAGTTACATAAACACATAATTGTTGAACATCGCATCCAATTTACTTTTATACTAAGAATAGATGAATAACATTGAAAAGATTTCACAAACATCAAATTAGGTTCCAACCTGAGTTTCAATATAATTAAAAATGTTTATTCAGTAAACAACAGAAGTCACATAGTTACCAAAAAAAAATAAAGAACGAAAATGTTTTATTCATACAAATTTTAGTACAAGTATTCTAGTACAAAAGATAGATATTATAACAAAACTCACAATTTTTCAGCTGATATTCAATAGCAGCTTTTAGGTTAAATGCCTCAATTAGAGCAGTTTCATGAAGAGTAATGGTGTTTCCAACACTTCTTACTTCAATACCTTCTGTTGTCATTCCAACACTTAATTCTAAGAAGTAAAAAAAATATATATATATAAAATCTACAACTAAGAGCACTTACATAAAATATTTTAAAGTAATCCTTACACTCAAAACAATGTTAAAGTGAATGTTTTTATTAAATTCATTCAAAGAAAAACAAACAAGCAAACATTATAACAAATTTAGTCTGCAAGTTAATGTTATTTGAGTTATGACAATCAAAATTTTATTTGAAACTAACACTGTAGAGTTATTATTCTCCAAACTTCTAAAACCAATGTTGCAGTAATATTTGTTGAATATTATATCTAAACCTAGGTTTTAGCTAGCGCTCACCACAATGACTGCTAATGATCAATAACTAACTGTGTATTACAACTAATTTTTGCAAAGTTAGTGACATGCTGGCATTTCACATAAAAGTTTGTTTTCAAATATGAAATTCATGAAAATCCTATTGTAGTTCTAAAACTGTTTTGTGGCCACTGTCAGTCTGCCTAAACTGTATTTCAAAACTACATCAACAACTTGTGAAAACTTGCTTTGACTGGTCAGTGACATGAATGCCATTTGATCAATAAATGTTCCTTTCCTAGCTGTACCAAGTATAATTAGCTGGTTGCAATGTGTCAATCTCTTACAAATACTTAAAATCCTAAAACAAGGTTTGCATTATTCTCTAATAGCTGTTGCAGACAACACATTAACAAGTGGCTTTTCAACAGCATTTATTGCAAAAAAAATAATTTCAAACACAATTTAAAGTAAGCCAATAAAACCTTCTGATGTTAGACTTGCATGTACAGAGGGTGTTGTCAAGAAGTCCAGTAAATTTAATAGACTTCATATTCAAGACAGATGGTTTAAATCATAGTCACAATTAGAGTATGATGCATAAAGTATTGTATTTCTATATTGCTTCCATGAAAGTTCAGAATCAGAATATTTTTGCTAAAGGAAAAGATGCCAGTAATAGATGAAGATCACCTAATACTGGCTTTTTCTTTTGCACTGTGTAGTCACATTTCAGAGTTAGTAACTAATTTCATTATTGACACACACACACACACACACATATATATTAGCAAGCTAGTCTAACTAAACCAATGACATAGTATTACTACTGTACAAAATATAATGCAGAAGCAATGCCAATATTAATCAATCTCTGAACCTATCACACCAGTATTACACAGCTTGTAGTTTATGAACTTTTGTAGCCAACTTGATCTCATTGTGAATAATATTACTTACCTAAAATTTACAATCAAATGGATTCATACATATTGAAGTGACTAACAATAATCAAAGTGTGTTCTCAAACTATACCTTTGAAAAATATAAACAAACAGATTTTTCACCCAAAATGAACAAGTTTACCCAAAGATGCACTTTGCTCCCAAAACAATGAAACAGAAAATTAAGACATTTGTATTAATTCAATCAAAATAAAAATCTTAAATATCAGTAAAACTGATTAAATGCATACTTTACTAGAACCAGGATCAACCATAACCACTATTTTGTGCTTATATGTAAATTTGTTTCATCTGAAAACTATTGTCATACATAGATAACATACCTTGCCAGTGAATCAGTTATTTTCTTCTTAATGTTTTATGCAAATAATAGTTCTGAAAGCTACAAATCCTAAAAAATATACATTTGCAGTATTATAAACGTTTATATCACACAAATTGAAAAACTAAAAATACTTATGTCACATAATGTATATTGCTCAGAAGGTTACTAACCTGGATGTTCACGGATTCCTCTTTCAATGATGTCTGCAATATGCTTAAGAGCAGGAGCAAACTGCTTCATGCTGTAGTGGCATAAAGCTATGTTGTAGGACAAATCTAAAAAATTGTCCTTCATTAGTAAGTATAAATGTACTTATGGTACATAACATTTTATGCAGGTGAAATGTGATCTATAAATCACTGATTTATGTGGCATTATCAGAATAAGACTGATAAAAGTTATGATCAGTCTTATTATAATGTGAAGTTACACAAACCACACAGAGGTAAAGTTATTTTTAAAACAAAATTACAAATATTCTGAACAAATTTGAATTAGCTATGTCCAATAAGGAGTTGATCTTTTAGTTTTTATCTAAATAGGCATATTGCTTTAATCAGAAGATTATTATTACAAATAAAAAAATTTCTTCATTACTACAAACATGCATTCTTTTAGACTAGTTTTTACTTACACATAGCATTTAATTAGTGTTACTAAAATGTAATTTTAGTACACATCCACTTTTCACCACTTCACAAGTCACAAACTTTCACAAGCTGGCTTTTTATAATAAAGAATTAGCATACAACCTTACCTGGCTTATAACCTTCTACCTGCATTGCACTTGTAAATTTAGTGCATGCTTCTTCAAACCTTCCCTCCTAGAAATGAAAAAAATTTAAATAGAAATGTTTGTAAATTAAAACAGAAATATTGAATAAAAAGTACAATTACAGGTGTGACTTAGCAATGTTAAATTTCTTTGTTATATCACTCTCCTTTTGATGAGAATTTTCATATTAGCTGATTGAAAAACATGTTTGTTATGTTTCTTTATAATTATGATTTTACTAAATACCATTTCTAATTATAATGGAAAAATGAAATTGAAATTTTTAGAGAAATATTAAGTTAATAAATATCTCTTTTCTTTCTTGTTTGTTTTTGAATTTCGCGCAAAGCTACAAGAGGGCTATCTGCGCTAGCTGTCCCTAATTTAGCAGTGTAAGACTAGAGGGAAGGCAGCTAGTCATCCCCACCCACCACCAACTTTTGGGCTACTCTTTTACCAACGAATAGTGGGATTGACCGTCACATTATAACGCTCCCACGGCTGAAATGGCGAGCATGTTTGGTGTGACGGGGATTCGAATCCGCGACCCGCAGATTGCGAGTCGAGCACCCTAACCACCTGGCCATGCCGGGCCCTTTTCTTTCTTATCCTTTTTCTTACTGTTACTCTATAGCTTACAATGTGTAACATATTCAACTTGTGATATATTCACAGTTCAAAACAGATAGCATATTAAAGCTATATCCACTTACTTGTTTTGCCTGACAAGTGATTAATGATATTTAGCATCTGTGTTGAGACAATGTGTGAATATTGGTAGAGGTGAAGATCTCTCCCTCAATGTGTGAAAGGTATTCCAGTGAAGGGCTGGGCCATGCCTTGGAACATTTCAGACAGGCAACTGTCTGGACTGAGCAGATTTGAGACAGGCATTGCTGTCTGATGCTGAATCTACATGGCCCTTAGCTTAATTCAATCAAGTGAGGAGGGGCAAATTCACAGCTACAATGGTTGGCCAAGATGCTGACTTTACTGTTTGACTGAGGTGACAAGCTAGCAAGGATAATCACTTGATTGAGTTATTAATGACAAAGTGTGGCAGCCTTGCTCTCCAAACTCTTGAATAGTGGTCCAACAAAATATTTGAACAGATTTTGTAACTTAAAGGATATGGTATTCCTTGCTTTCTGAACCACTGTGAAGTATGGGGTATTGAATGGCTACCATTTGATTATAACAGCTAGAACAGTCTTTGATCGAGAAAGCTAAGATGGAAAGGGTTTTGTAATCTTTGTTTTCCAAGTCATTGATTGATTTTCTTCCAAAGTGGCTTTCCAACTTTCCATGAGAATTATTTTCTCTTATCCAAAAAGTGGTGGTTCTTTTGAAACATGTGGAGGGATTCTTGAGGAAACTGTCACATGTACACTTAACTGTGTATCACTCCTTCATATGTAGTGAGGAACTTTTTTTGTTTACTGATACAGATGGTGAATTTTGTGCCTTTTCGATGGAGTACCTATTACTTCACTGAGGTTAACTATATTTAATTTTATTTGAAGTCAACTAACATGAGTGCATTGACCTTTATAAGGTGATTCAGTGAACCGAAAGTCTGTTGTTGTTGACCGTTCAGAACAGTAAAGGCACTTTAAATATAGATAATTGTATTTAGGCAAATTTGATCAGATTAAGTACTGATATATCAGGTAATAACAGAACAAATATTAAATCTGCCATCAAGAACTTTAGTTGAACAGTCTAGTTCAGCTAAGTTCTGCTAGTAATTATTTCTTCTTCTGCGAGACTTGTAAAGCACAGCAAGTTTCATCACTAGCAGGGGTTAACTACTGATGTGTAATTTATGAGAGTAGCATTACTCAGTTACTGTATGTGACTGTGTGGAAATTGAAAACTTGTGCTTATGAATATACAGTTGTGAAGTTATATATGTAAGGTGTAGCAAACATATATGAAATTTCATAGTTCTCTTGTTAGTGTTCTCCAACACATAGTGAATCAATCACTAAGAAAATGACCAGATGGAAATCTTTTATCAGGTTTTATAGAGCCATATTTATTTACAGTAGGTTTCTGTGGCTAATTCATGATAAATTTCAACAATAAATGGACAACACACAATCCACTTGTTTTAAAATAATATATTCGAAACAAGTGAAATGTATGTAGAAAAAAAAATTCATAACACTATTGATTATCACAGTTGTATCCGGAGCTTTAAATAATTCTTTCTGTTTCGTCAAAGTCCACACAGGTGGGTTCAATTACTTTAGAACACCCTTTGACAAGACAAATTATTCTCCTCTACTCTCTTGTTATAATACAAGGCTGTAACATTCACTTTAAAATCACCACTATAACTGTTGGTTACCACAGTTGTATCCAGAGCTTTAAATAATTGTCTCCTTTTTGTCAAAAGTCCACATAAGCTGGTTCAGTTACTTTAGAACTCAAATGACAAGACAAATTATTTCTTCTGTATCTCTGTTATTACAATACAAGCTGTAAAACTCACTTTAAAAATTGCCTGTTACGGCTAATTCACACACAGTCTAATTTCACTTTTACTTTCACAAACTTAACTTGCTCTCTGTACCTGCATGCAGAGGAAGCTAATGGTGAACCATTTCTATCTGATGTTTCAGAGTTTCTAGTTTTACCTACCACACATAGGGCTGGCCTTGCTTTCATGTCATTGGAGTCTATGGACATAGATGCACTGCTCAACAATGCATTATATATGAAAGCTATGGAGGCAGTGACTGTGAGGTTAACCTTCCAAACTTCAAAACATTTGAAAATCTTCCCCTCCAACTAACCACCAGTGGTCCCAACCACAGAGTTCACAGAGCCAGGAATCATGGTTCTAGTGTATCAGGAAGCCCAGTCCATGCTGGATCTAGCTCCCCTCTTGGTGTGAAGGAATAGAATAAATTCAAAATGTCCATGGACAAGATGGAGCATCAGGACCACCACATCACTCATCTTAGCAAAACCTTCCTGGAACATTAGCATAATATAAAATCTATCAAAGGGGAAGATCATTCCATGGATCCAGCTCATTTATCCACCACCTCAAGGACAAATACCCCAATGGCAATTTCCTCCATGAGCATCTTGGTGCCAACCATAACTACAAAAACAAAAAACGAAATGGTAGCATTCTCAACAAAGTCTCTGATCAAGGTAAAAAAGCAACTCTTGTTCCAGCAGTAAATGCCAATGTCAAGAAAAGGTGGCAAGGTAGATAGAGGCCTGGGCTTAATGTAATTACAAGGAAGGCTGTCTGCTGAATTGAAGAGAGCTGCCAACACAGCTGGAGGAGGAAGTGTGTTGCCTCTTGAAAAAACCAGAAACATTTATCCAACAAACCTCCACAGTGCATCAGAAATCCAAAGATGCATTGGGGAATTTGCTGTTGGGGATCCACCAGGTGAATAGCTCTACCTTCCATCCTAAATTGTACATAAATGTAACAAATGTATTTGTATCATAATCTGAGAGCATATTGAATAACATAATTTAATAGCAATCAAACCTTAAAAATACCTAGGAAACACATCTTATCCCAAAGTGATATCAAAAGCATTTCTATCACTACTATTTCAAATTAACATAAAAGATGTTTTCTTATGAAATCCTTATAAATTTTTCATTTTTCTACAATTCACTTAATCCTCTCGCTATGAGTTTGGTCGATTTGTCTGAATTTATGACCCAAAAATTGACCTTTAGAGTTTCCATACTATAACTTTTAATGTTTTGTCTATCTTCATGAAATTTTGCAAGCTTTCAGTAAACATTTCAAGTCTTGTGTAGACAAAAAAAAATCAAAATTTTTAATGAAGTGTTGACTGCTCTCAGTGCAAAGTGATCTTCATGTTAAGATTAAAAATACCTCTCTTCATCTTAAAATTGTCCAATTTCATTTGTGTAATCTCTAACATCTCCTAAATAAATTTCAAACATTCTTTTTTCAGTAAATCTTCATATTTTATCTGTTATTTTCTCTAGCCTAATTCTACATGCATTTGATCAATTTGTTCGACCTTGTGACCATCATAAAAAAATATGAAATAAACCTAAGTTACATTTTTTTTCTTTCTAGAATGACAGCAAATTGTAACAGGAAACTACAGTTATTTATCCTAAACAGCTCAAAGCTTGGAACAGTATAGATCCGTTTGTATTTAAATTTTGTGTTTTCTTGCCTCTTGAACTGAGTCTAACTAATAATCCCACCACCATAAAAGTTATAAATCAATCGGCAAACATGTAGCTCATGAGGTATGTTTTATTTTCTTTATCTTACCTAATGTAACCTAATAAGTTTCATATTTATTACATTTTAATTACTTTTCAATAACAAAGAATACACATGAAAATCAAAAAATATAGTACTTACCTAGGTCCATGTTTTTTTGCTGTCAACTGTCAATGAGATTTAAGCCTACTTTATTTCTTATTTTATATATCTATATACTACTAAAACTCTGAGACTGTTTGCTTGTGGGCTTGTCTGTAATTAAATACAGCAAAAATGGCACACAATAGCGCCATATTTGTAATTAAATGAGAATAGAAACAGAATAAAACAAGTTTCGTTAAAATCTGGCCACGGGTTTTAGGTACACTAGATGCTGCTGTACGGCCAAGGGGATGTACGGTATCTCTGTTATTACAATACAAGCTGTAAAACTCACTTTAAAAATTGCCTGTTACGGCTAATTCACACACAGTCTAATTT
>NW_013670520.1:0-14713 GCF_000517525.1 Limulus polyphemus | reverse complement strand
TATATATATATATATATATATATATATACTACACACACACACACACACACACACACTAATACTACTACTACTACTACTACTACATTAAATTGTTTTTCATTTAATTAAATAATGCACTTAAGAACACAGATCAATAGCATCCACAAAGCAAACAATGTCCTATAACTATCTGAATTTTTCTAGCTTTCTAACTGAGATAAGATCCATTATAAATTCAGCTAAGCTTGTCACTGTGTTTCCTATGGAAATAAAGTTTGAACTAGAAGAAAACAACATAATATGATACATCATTTGACAGATTAAAACTTGGCTTACTATTGGTTATAAATAATGTAGTATTAAACATCAGAGAGAACTATTAGCAATTTGTGAAAGAAAGGATGGGTGTAGCAAGTGTGTTTCATTTTCTAGTTTATGGTTCTGTAAACAAATAAGATTGAAGGCTATAAAAATTATGCTTTGCCTCAATTATAAGTATATTATAATGAGCAATTGACCTTAAATTCTGTACTTCTCAGAGGGGTGGTAAATAAATTAAAGTGGGCAAACCTAAAGAGAAAATGTCACAATTTTCATATGAGAGGAGATTGAGGTTTTTCTAAAATATTTCCTTGTAAAACTAAGAATTTAAAACTTACATAATATTAAAATTTGATTTATTAACCATGTTTTGATGCCAAGTTTATTTATATATCATGATAATAAAGTACTTTAATTAAATTTTGAATGTAACTCTCGAAAAAGTTGTGACATGCACACTTTGACCTGCCCGTGGCAAGAGGGTTGATTTCTGTTCTCTTGTCAACCCAGATTTTTCTTTTTTTAGTCTACGTACAGCATTTAGTTCAAAAATCTATTATACTCTATTGATATATTTCAAGTTTTATCTAAATTTTGGCAAAAACTAACAAATCAAGAATTTTATGAACTACCCATGAGAAATTTATCACTTAAATCTGACCTTGTACAGCAAACAACCAAGATTAACTTCTGTATCAGGATCATCTGGAGGAGCTTGGTCAACAAGGCTCTAAAAAATGGGGAAAAAAAACAAAAAAACTTCTCAATCTCTAACATAATTCTTAATGTCTCACTTCATTATGTATTTAATGTAACCAAATAAATAACTACAGTGAAACCTCACTGTAATGCAAATCCCGTGATATAGATCCTTACTACCGCATTATATTTAGGCTCTATTTTAGATACACATGAGCCACTATACTTACATTTAAAGGTGATAAAACTATAAGAAAGTCTCTTCCTACCAGGAATCAGTTTTTTTCTGGTAATAGCAAAAAAAATTATTAGCTAGCTTAATCTCTAACAATGGTAAGCTTCCACTAAAATGTTTTTGAAACACCTAATTTTAAGTTCTCTGGAATACAAAGCTAGGACAGTCATGATAGTAATTATCTATTATTCATCAACCACAAGTTGATATTATATAAAGTACTAAATCATAAATTTATAAAATTTAAAAGGTTTTCCAGGTAGATAAAACATTTTTAATAAGGAAGAAACTTTCCTTGTACTTACAATCCTACTTTACCGATGTACATTTTTATTTGTTCTCCCTAATCAAGTCTTTAAATTGGAGCTTAGAATACATGAGAAGGTAAATAATTTTTAACCATCATTATTACCAACTTATTTTATAACAATCACTACTGATTTGCCCACATATTGCATTACATCGAGCATTAAAAAAAAAAAAACTGACCAAAAAGTTGGGTTAAACACCCATTTTCTATGTAAAATACATAGGGGACCTAAGCAGTAATCAGTGGAATTAATTCCAATACTTATAGTATATTTAAATTTTTTTGTGGTAATCTTAAGTTGTAAATGACTCTGTAGCTAACAAAGTCATGGACTTGCAATAAATTTAATATATAAATTGTTTGTTTTAATACAAAGCTACAAAATGGTGTATTTGTGCTATGTCTAATGAAGGGGATCAAATCTCCAATGTTATCGCTGAACCACAAGTGAAATGGTGCTTAAATACATCAGATAAAAAAAAGTACTTAGAAAACCAATTGGGTCCTCACTGGTAATTCTTGAGCCTAACAAAGTTGGCAAATGCTTTGAATATCTAACCTACCTTTGCTGCACTTAAGTCTTCTTCTCCATATTTAATAGCTGCCTGTAGTTTAATAATCTGTAAATAAGAATGTGCACATTTAATAAAGATACACAGAAAACTACAAGAGCTACTACTTAAGACTCATAAGATGCAACTGTTCAAAACCCAAAACTTTACCACATAAACACAAATTATCATGAAATATGTTGGTCATAAGTTAATTGTGCTAACCAAAGAAAATCTACTATAATACTCACTTTTGTCTGTCCTAAAAATGTGAGCACACCTTATTATCTACATGCTCATACACTTCATTTCAACTAATGTAAACAAAAGGCAGATATAAATATACTTTAGTAGACATTTTTGTAAAACAACATATTAAAAGCTTATCAATGTTTTTAAAAGGATCTAATTAGGTCATAGAATAATATTATAAGTTTATCTATTGATAATATTAAGTACGGTAAAGTTTAGCCCTAACTAAAGCAAAAAACCTACACAAGTTACAGTGTTAATTTCTCTATCGAACTTAGGCTGTACTTAATAAAGGTTTAACTAAAGTTTGGCCTAAGACAAATGGACTTGCAGATTTCAGTGTCTGCAATTGAGAATTCTTTTTTATTATTCTATAAATCCTGTATTTAAAGAAGTACTATTACAATAAAGATACTAATTTGACTGCAAATGTTTTGCAGGTATCTGCTAGTATTCTTTATTTAACAAAATAGAAATCTTAAAAAGTGATTAAATTTATAAAGTTTGATTTTACAGAAAAATATTTAACATAGCTTCACAGATTTTGTAATTTGAAGAAGGCTTTTTATCAGAATTAAGAGCTTTACTCCCTCGAATTTTTTCTGTTTTCTAAAGAAATATTTTCTACCTTTTTTAATAAGACATAATGAGTGTCTTTTTTTCCATTTAAGATACATAATTAAGAAATGTATTTCTCATTTAGAACAGCAAAATGTCCTCTAACGTTTTTCTGTTGTTCACACAGGCATAGAAATCATTCAGTTCAGGAATGATATTCCATTTCAATACAGTCATAAAAAAGTGTTTACACTAAAATTGGGGTTTTGTAACTTTTATTTTTTTGTTTCTTTACTTTTTTACCTTAAAATAAACCATTTTTGAGGCCTAAAAATGTTTACTCAATTACATTGTAATCTTCTTATTCATCAACCTTATGAAATGCGAGATTTTGGTAGAAATACTCTTCTCTTAAACCTCTTCAGCGGAATTTCTTAGCCATCATTTCAGCTTTTCCATTTCAGTCATTCACTGCAACCACACCTTCTTACCCCAACAAACCCTGTAATTCCAGGAATCCAGTCCTTCTGAATTGTGTAACTCACTCTATGATTATCAAATCACGTTATGATACTTGCTACACAATATACTTGAATGCTCTAGCACAATGATATATCTTAATATATTCACCTCAAAAACAAACAAAATAACCTGAAGTTATATACCTTCCCGAATAAAACAAAATAATTCCCATACTCTCCAGAAACTTCTCAATTCTCCACAGGTTAAAGACAGCCTCATTTAACTAACTGACTTATCTTAGTAAACTTTCAGCTTATTTGAAGTTTTTAATTATTTTCAAAGCTTGTCTGTATGGAATGTTTTGAGAGTGTAACTGAAAATTTAAATAATTATTGTTTATCTATGGTTTTCTGACTGTGTTAATAGTTAAAATTATTTTTTTTGTAAATGTGACAACGAAAATTCATAATAGTACTTTTCACATTCATATAACTTTTAGAACTGAACTTATTTAACAAAAAAACTTGTTTGAACTTTCTCTTTAAAATATTAGAAAAAGTTGTATTATTTACTAGGTTAATTTTCAGTTTTGATCTACGTGAGTAGCTTACTTGTATCAGCACTTATTGACAACTGCATTATAATGTATGTTTTTAAGAAAATTGAATTCAATAAAATCTTAAGTGTGTAAAATTTGTGTACAAAATTTCCTGAAATTATCCTTCATGCAATTTTCTATGCTGTTCATAAATGCTAATAAGCCTTCATTATTTTTACCAATAATGTAGTTTAGAAAATACACTCAAAACATAAATATTTCTTTAATCTTTATAATTTCTAAGATTCGATAACACAATTTTTAAACACAGAACAAACATTTGAAAACTTTATAAAATATTATAAGATATGGAAACCATAATTCATTTACTTAAAAACTGGCTTAGAACATTAGTTAACAAAAGTTAAGGTAATTGAGAGTTTAATTAAATTTTTAATGCTCGGACAAAATGAAAACATTTGGTAAGAGCTTTATAAAATGGGAATTATTTTCAGTGACAGATGGAATTTTAGGGGTACAAAACCAGTAGTGACCTAGCAGAACTTTTGACTTCAGGTATGAAGGGATATTACACCAGTGGAAAATTCTACTTTAATAAGTAGTTCCTTGAAAAAATCTTCTGGAACAACAAAAGAAATCAAAGTTGGCAAGAAAAGAAAATACCCATACTAATCTGAAAAATATTTGAAGTTTCAAGAAGACTAAAATTAGAGAAAAGAAGAAAAAATGAAAATATATTCAAAAGTGATCATGAAATTGTTTTTTTCTATAGGTATTCATTATGTTTCATCATTTCATATCAAGCTGAAGGCCACAAACAGTAGTCAGTTTCATCAATAAAGATACTTTTTCTCTCAGTTTTAGATTTTTTTTACACTTTGGTTTCTAACATTCTTCCTCATAATCTAACCTTCTTCCACCTCTAGTCCAAGAAAGACCTGAAAGTAATTTTGTCCTTGTTAAATCAAGTATAAAACATACAAGTAACTGTATAAATGACACTTGTACTAAGCTTACTATGATGCAAAATAATACACATTTGATTAATTTTTATACAAAGGAGAAAATCTTTACACTAATTATCTAATTGGCAAGTACTTACCAAAATTTAATATGAAATGACTTAATACATTACATAAATTTAACATTCAAATATACATGTTAGTTAACATTTTCACATTTAACAAGAATGCTAAGTGTAGGCTAAGCATATCTACTTCAGTATTTCCTGGCACAAGTTGTTCAGGAACAGTAGCATTTGAAGTTTCACAATCATAATTTGTTGCTTGGAGGTTAATATAATTTAAAGCAAATGCAGTATCTTGAAAATGTAACAAAGATTAAGTATAAGCATACATACATATAAGCTTAAAATATGAAATACCTTAAATATAACAATGCAGACTTACAATTTATATCCAAGGCTCAAAAAGTAAATTTTAAAACCTCAAGTATATGAAAGACAAATGTAAAGTTTTGAAATAGTTTAAAAGTGATATCTCAGCAAAAGCCTAGTTTTTTACTTCTTAGATCATAAGAATTTTACAAAAGTGAAATAAAAATTATTTATAATCTGATTAAAACAAAACAATCTTTACCCTTACCATTTTAGACCCTTTCTATCATTTCCATGTCAGCTTGGAATAGTTGTGTTCTCATCAACATCAAGCATTGGTGAGTTTGTTGATTAGCATTCAGACAAAACAGGAAGTAGATGGTTAAAGTTGGTGTGTTTAGAAACAAGAATGTTTTCAGCTGCACTTGTTGAACATTGAGTTTTGGAAAGAACCATATATGAGGATTTTCAAATAACAGTGAACTTTCAAATAATTAAGTTCTTGATAACCTGCATATAATCTAAATGTTATTTGCAAATAATCAAGTATATTAATTTCCATTTTCTGATGAAATTATGTATTATATACATTAATAATAGAAATCTTACCTCTGACTGATACTCTTGATTTTCTATTTGCACAGTAACTTTCATAGCTTCCTCATAAAGACAAGCTTGGTACAAAGATTGAGCATAATACAACTTGTACTCATCTATGTCTGGACAAATCAATGTCAATTGTTCATAGCAGTTAGCTGCATTCACAAAATCTTGGGTGAAGTAGTAACAGTAAGCCAACAACGAGAGAGCTGCTCTTGACTAATAAAAAAAGGAAAGAACAATATATTACACAATAACACCAAAAAAAGTTCAGAAACAAATAAAAAAAGGTTTTGTTTATGAATACAGAACCGATATCTAAATTTATGAATGACTCGATACCAATACTGCATGGTATACTAGATATACCGACAGTAGACACTTAACTTACACCAAGTAACCTTTAAACATAATTTTTTATACTTTAAAAATCATATTATCTTCATTTTTCACTCCTCTACAGGTTTACAAAGTTATCAGTATTTTTCTCTGCTTATCAAAGATTTTAGGAAGAAATTATAAATATACTTTACTATAAACAATCAAACTACTAATTTACAGAAAAATGAAGAAAAAAAAGATCATATTGCTGTCTGCCAATCAGAGTAGAATTAAATACTGCCAGTAAAATATATTTGTATTTGGTGGCCAGGCTACCAGTCTTCAAACTTAACATTAGTTTCTGTTTACAGTTTAAAAAAGGTACAAGGTTAAAAACAGTCAATTATGTAGAGATTACCATGAGAATTGATCTCTTAAACAATGTTATGCAAGTTTGTAACTCAGTGCAATAATATGTATAATGATAAAAATCCAATGTACCACATTACCTAAAAAGTTTTCAATTAAATCTAAATTGCAGTATTTATCATTTTTAAAAAATACAATAAAATGAACTCAATTGAATAAATATCAATGATAGTATAAACTGAACCTCAAAATAAAACAAGTAAACATAAACTATGTAATATGTATATTTCACTGGATAAAGAAGTGTTCAGTCAGTCCTTTGGGGAACCAGAGCCCCCAGTATATATAACAGTCAGTTTTACAGTTATCCTCTTTTAGTAAATCTCATGATACATTTTTCATGGAGACCATGCTGAATTTGTGTTCTGAACTAGTCCTTGTTTCTTTATTTATTATGCGACTTTGATGTTAACTGATTTTCTTCACCAAGACAATGATTGTTTGTCCAAAATACAACTGTCTCCATTGCTTATACTGTATATAAGGCAAATGGAAGAAGAAGTAAATGACCGTCTTATACTGAAAGTGAATTTTGGCCTATTTACTTGTGTAGTAGCATTTACACAACACATATGGATCATTCACAACATTAGGTACTAAATACAATGTAGTAACACTGGATTTTAACATTCTACCTGCTGTTCTATGCATTATTGATTGAGTTCACCAGCATGTATAACACTTTTTTAAGACATTAATTTTATAACATTTCCATGAAACTGTAAATTCGTATTCTTATACCCTTTCAAACTTTCAAAGTCTGACCACAGGAAAAACTTATTTCATTAATTTATTCCTAAAATGTTTTTCTCTCCCATACAGGTTAAACAAAAATTGATTTTTCAACTACCAGTGCAAATAAATGTTCTACAGCATGATAAAATCTATAAATCCAAAAGAAAGTTAAAACAGCTGTTACACAAAAAAACTAAATGGTCAGTGTTTCAGCCAACTGATTTCAATTAAGGTCATAAGGTCAAAACAGTAACCCTTAATTTTAGTTTCCTCACAGCAATTCTGGTCATTTCTTGTGTTTATTTGTCAGTGCCAACATCTTTAGAAGATAAATCTTTACCAGATTATTGACACAAGCAAAGTTCTACTGTTAACTTTTTTCCGAGAATGTCACCCAGATAATGGAAAAGGTGTGAACTTATGTATGTGGGTTTTCAAAATACTTCCAATAATGTGCCATACAAAAGTTCAGTTAAGAATATCATATCAGTGGGGTGGAGATACTCATTAACTGGACTGAAGGGTGGTTGTATATTTGTAAATAGAGTCCAGTCAAATTGGAACCTTGTTGCTAGTGGAATGCCTCAGGTTGTCAGTGCTTGGTCCTTTTACTTACATACATTAATGGTACCGACAGGGAAATAATGAATAAATTAGTTAAGTCTGCAATTGGCATTAGTCTCTTGAGTATTTTTACCTGTATTGAGGATGTTGAGGTAATATAGAACGACTTGGATAAATTGGTTAGTTGGAAAAATATTTAGCAAATGACCTTTATAGTAAATACAGGAAAATATTTTTTAGTCATCTCTTGAGAACAACTGATTAGTTGAATGTAATCATTTAATGAGCCCAGTGATGAAGCTATTAGCAAATTTTACTAATTGTCTAACTCTAAAATACTTATAACACTTAAACTGGGTTTTGATACACACAGTGGCCAAAGCAAAGATAGCCCATTTTCACAAATTGTGACACTAATTCTTTATGCTGAACAAACTTTTTTGAAAGTAATAATGAAAAATCATAAAGACAATACTTCAATTACTAAACAGTTGGAATAATCATAAACAGTAATAATCAAAAACAGAGTTGATTATTTTTTGTGACATTGATCAATTTAATCATAATTTTGTTTAACCAATTATTTAATGTGACACTAACTGACGTAATTGTTGCTCATAGGTAATCGATTATATCGACTGATTTGATCACCCAACTATAATGAATTTTAGCAGTTATCTCTCTAAAAAAACTACTAGTCAGGTCTTACTTGGAACACTGTGTACAGTTTTGATTTCCTATCTAATATACGATCCTAAAATAATGACTTACTAGAAAGGGTTCAGATGGCTACTAAGATGATTCCAGGAATGGAAGGGTTAGGAGTATAGGTTAATATCTCTTCTTTTCTCTTAAGAAAAGTTGGATAATAGGTGATTTTACTAAAGTTTACAAGATTATCTGGAAGAATGATAGGATAAAGGCCTCCATTTTCTCTGTGCTATATTGTGAAGGTAATGAGACATGAGGAAACAAGTTTATAATTTGGAAAAAGACAGGCTAGGTTCCAGTTAAGATAGTTATATTTTTCTGGTGTGTGGATCATGTTGCCATCAGCAGTAGTGAAGGCCAGCAATTAACAAGAGTTTAAAAGAAGAATCAATAATTTCCTGAAAAATAAAGGAGTATTTCAGCTGTTAACAAGAAAGTACTGGTCAGAGACAATTTTGAAAGCTAGTTAAACAGCAGAAATGAAAGCCACCAGTCAGTCTGACATAAATAAAATTGATCTTTTTCAGATTCTTGGGCCAGCATGTGAATGGAGGTAATTTGCTGTAGGCTCCTCCTATTTTATTATCAAAAATGTAAAGCATGCCACAATAATCTTGAGGTAGTGACACTGATTGCAGTAGTTTAGGAATAATGTGCTGGTGTTTAAGAAAATTTAAGTGACACTTTTATAGTAAAGTATGTATCGAAAAAGTGTATCTTATGAAATATATTTTTAAATAGAATTTGAAATGCTAAGGGTGACATTTTACTTTTAGACTATAAACTCTTTTAAAACCGGATGTTGTTTTACTAGCATGAACTGTATATCACATGAAAAACAAATGTTTTAGAAATAAACATACATTGAAAATAAACAAAATATGTAGGCTACCTTTTATAATGAGTTCAGAGTCCAAAGAGTAGCTTCACAAAGTTACATTTCTACCCACAGTTTAGTCTAGACATCCTGATAAAATAATAAATTACTGCTAATAAAGTGTCACGACAATCTGTTATTCCTCTACAGGTAGCCATTAGCAAATGATCATAAAATGTTTAAATAAAGTTGCAACAAAACTATAGGACCAATTACAATAAAGTAAATGATATTCAAGTAGCTGGGAATATCTACATTGTTAACATGGTTATATATATAGAAATAATAGCTTTTACATTAATAAATCAACAAAAACAAATTAAGCAATTTGTTTCCACACACAATTTCTTTCTCCATAAATAAGTATATATATTAGTCAGTTTATCAAACATTAAGAGTAAACAGGTGTCAAGCAATGACCATTTTATTTTATGTTGTAACTGGTAATGTAATTAGTAGTCAGTCACTGTGACTAACAGTGGTTTTTCCTAGTAAAAAGACTGGTTTAAGTTTTTACTTTTCCACAAAGGTGGGTATGCAGAAATAACCTCAAAAGATTAAATTACTCCTTGTTGTCTCCATGTTATGTTAAAAAGTTTTGTATTGTACAGCTGTAAGGTTGAGCTAAATGTTTTTGGTTTGTTTTTTTTATTTGGTAAGAAATGCATCCATAACATCTAGTAAATCTTAACTATTGAGATATCATACTTACACTTGGATTACTCTGATGCTGATCATTCAGAACTTCAATTGCCTCCTTGAACTGACTTTCTTTTATCTGTAATACATCATGTATCAACAGTTACAAGTAAAATAACTTTCCACAGCAGTTTTATATAAAAAAATTAAATGTATAAATTTGAAACTTACTATGGTCCTCATTTTTATACCACAATTAAACAAGACCAAAACTATACACAAATGAGGTCTAACTAGTAATTTGTAAAGAGATAATTCTTTAACTTGTAATCAAAATGTTATTCAATACACTCTAGCCATACAGCTAACAACAGAGCACTGCTTTGATGGCTTCAGAGACTAATCCACTGCTATGCCATGATCCATTTCTTCAACCATGGTACTGAGTGGGTTCCAAGTTATATTTTTTAAATGTGTAATTCAAATTATGATAACCCAAATAATTACCTAGCAATACAATTAAAGGTAATTTGCCAAATATTTGTTCAACTTATCAATTCATCCAAGATATTCTGTAATGCTGCAACATTCTCAATACAGTTAGAAATACTTAAGTTTAATGTCAGCAGCAAAAACTATTAATTTACTAATAATGCTCCTATCAACATCACTGACATAAATAATAAAAAGCAAGGGCCCATGCACTGACCCTAGAGGCACTCCACAAATAACAAGGGCTTCATTTGACAGAACTTCATTAATACAAACCTTTTGCTTCTGATCCAACCACCCTAAAATAGAAAATAAACAATATGCTTGGTGCTGACTATGGGTTCAGAAGTTTAAAGGAATATTGCAACATTAACATGTCTACACTTTGATTCTTAGTCACAGGATTAAATATGACTAAGAATGAAAAGTTACAACAAATGTAAATATGCCAAAGAAAGTAATTAGCAATAATTAATGTATCTTAACTAATGAAATAATGTCATTTTATATACGGAAGTGTCATATAATTATTATTAACTATACATAATAAGTTTAAATTATTGTATGGTAAAACCAATTTTGGACAATACACCAAAATGGTTTACAATTACCTTAAATTATTTTTTAAATTTTATAGCATTTACATTAGGCCTTATATAGATGATTTAGATTTATTTATTGCTTCCTGTTGACTGATTGATATTTTACATAAAAGGTTATTAAATGGTAATAAATGAATGTTAAGAGTTGAGAAATAATAAATGAAACAATGTAAAGAGTGAAGAAAAATTATAAAAAATGTAACTTTTTTAGTAACAAAATGTGTCATATGATAGATTTAGTGCATGCTAACAAAACAAATTAATGGAAGTTAAGCCAGCTAAATATCATGTAAATAATCATTTGAAATTAAAATTCCATTGTTTATCCATGCATGGTGTGACATTATTTGGAACTGGAAGGAGCTTCCAGAGAACATATCTATTGCATAAGATGCAATGATGCCATAAGCACAAAGTCTTGATTGTCTCTACCAAATGCAACCATGTGTCTAGTAGGCTAAGGGTGGAAGTTAGAGAGTAAAAGAGCCATAATAAACAGAAAATAATTTCTACAACTGTACATGTCTGTTGAGATAGATATCTGGCACAATGGAAGGCTGATTAACAGTGCTTTTGTTTACAGTAGGTAAGGTATAATCTATTACTTCTTTTTTGCTACTTTCTTTAACAGTATTGGTTATAATGTTTACTATACCTAATCCCATTACTTTTTATCTTTATACTTTTATTATAACGATTGTTTGCATTATTAGCTTAATGTATATATTTAGACCTAACCTAAATCTCCTTATGAGATATTAGTGGGATTATGACTGAAAATATTACCAGTAAGAATACCCAGCTAATGAAACAGCTCTTAAGTCCTTTTAGAGTTCCCAATTCTTTTGTTAACCAGAGACCTAGTCTTCATATAGTTCTGTATAGTTTTGGTGACAAGTTTAAGTCATTCAAGTCCAGAGAGATTACAATGTCATTGGAACAGATGGCTAGTTAGGCCTCATTTGGTGTATTGTGTTCAGTCTTGGGCTCCTTACTTTAAGAAGGGCATTGAATTGTTGGAAAGGGTTCAAAAGAGGGTTACTAGGATGATACCTGGTATGGAAAGGTTGTCATATGAGGATGAGTTAAAATTTGGAGGGGAAACTGATTGAGGTGTAAAATTTTAGGAAATTTATAATGTTGGTTATCATAGTTTTCATACTTAATGGTGAAATTGGTAGGACAAGGAGACACAAATATAAATTTTGGCCAGGCAGAAGTCATCTTCATTGTAAGAAAGTTTCACTTTTCTAACAGAATGGTTGGCTTTTGGAATGAGTTGCCTTCAGATATGGTGGATGCAATAAATTTATGGACATTTAAAGGAAAGATGGATAAATGTTTAAATGATAAGAGCTGGCTCTGAGGTTGTTGTTTTCTTTGATTAGTTTATTGGATAGGAAAGCCTTAATGGACTAATAGGCCTCCTGCTGTCCTTAAATGTCACAATGTTATTTCAAATAAGGCTTCTACACAGACTAACACTGTGATAGACTTGTACAAAGCATGATAAAGTAAAAATAAAATATTACAATAAACTATTAACAAAGGACCTCTAATATTAACAGTAAACCATCTTTGTCTGTCGTATTTCTATTAGTATTACTCAATTTACTGTACTTTTTATTAAATTGCTAGTGAATATGGTACAAAATTATAAAATGTCTTAACTTAAATAATTAAAACCAAAAACAATGCTTTTTCCCCCACAGACTGGGATAAACACTAAGCAGGCGACTTTTACTGTTTTACTTTTAGACATTGAATAGGACTATAGTCATAGGACAGGGTTATCAACACAACCCTCAGTCAACAGTAACTGATTCAATCATTCGGTGATTGTAACTTGTAGGCCTACATCCTTATTTTTTATTTTTATCTACAAGTATAACTATAGTATAAATATAATACTGATAGCCTGAAAAATGCGTCACTAACACGGTGAGAGTGAAAAAGTAGGCTTCCGATTTGTATTACTGCATTAAGTTCTGATGATACACTTAATAAATACTAATAGTAACGAATAAAAGTTTCGTCCTCTTTACAATTACAGTATATAAAAACAAACCATTGTATACACAGCTTTAGTGTACTCTCCATCTCTTATTCTAGCACTGCCCCTTGTCATTTTTAGGCGATTCTTGAAGATAGTTTAATTATTATACACTTAAATTTTTACATCTCCAATTTTATCCACTGACAACAATCTTCCACTTCTAATATTTATGGAATTTTGTTTGTAGTAAATGCCACCTAGCGAATTATTTTAATCCAATTAACTAGTCACTAAATCTTGCGTTAGAATGTAAATTTCAAGTTCAGTTTGTTATTTGTAACTATGTTATAAGTTTTTCTGCCATTACTATACATTCCTATAACTAGTAATTTTCAAAATTACAAATTATAAAATTTAGGTTCCTGCACTTATAAACTCTTGACACTGGATCTGTAGAGGCGATCTATATACCAGAGGACAGTGAAGTGAGTCTTAAATTTGATATAACTTTCACTTTACCAGATATAATAAAAATAAAAATATCTTTGGTTTTTGTGCAACAAAATTTTAGGGCAAAGTCCTATAAATTGTGAAAAAAGTTCTTTATATTTTTGACGAAGAAATGTTTAGATACTTGAGAAGAACGGCTTCGTTTATCATAATTTCCGCTCACAACAAACTGAAGAAACAATTTGAAAGTCATTAGATAAAATTGAACTGTTACAAAACATGCATGCTGAAAGTATTTATGGGATTTGTTGCAGATATTTTTTTTACATTGTTTGTTTAAGTGTCGTTGTAACCAGGAGTGAAATTATCAACAATAACAACAAAAAAAGCAGAGGCATTCAGCTGGGTGAAGTGGACCTGTTTTTCAAAAAGAAAAAAAAAATTAAATTTTCCGCGTTCCACTTTGTGTTAATTTATGGAGTAACTTTAGGGTAAGAGCTGTGTTCAGTATTAAAAATAGGAAAAAATGCAGTGCTCTTTGGTCATATACAGTTAGAGGAGGTAGTTTTTTCATGCGTGTTAGAATGAGAGTACAAAACTTCAGTTACAAACAGGTGTGAAATTCTGCCGGTACTCACCGATATTGATTACCCGAACTTATTTTTCAAGGCGGTACTAGTACAGGGACTTATTTCAGTTGCTTTGTCGTTTTTTATATTTACACGGAGAAACTGTTAGATTTTGTTTAGGCTTATGCGATGTTTATTCAACAGTTACAGCAACAAAAGACAAGATGGCTATATGTTTATTTCATAGTTATTCATTTTCCAGTAAAGTATTATTGATATTAGTTAATTCTGAGTTAAAAATAAAGCAGAACTGACAATTATTAGCTGATGTAGCAGTATAAAGCACATAATTCTTTCTTAGTGCGAGGCTACTTTTGCATTTGTGCCAACTACCATAGAAGCTTCAGCTATTAATTTTACCCTTCCATAGTTATGTTACGTCTCCGTTTTTTTAATTAACTGATTT
>NW_013670519.1:80599-84155 GCF_000517525.1 Limulus polyphemus | reverse complement strand
CCAATATTTCTTTGTCACAGGGCTTAAGCTAGACACCTTCTCCCAAGTAGGGCGCAAAACACTTGCTTTTAGAAAAATCAATTATCAGCTTGAAATCTTGGTCTTTCTCCTGTTCTGCTTCACCATCATCAACTCTTTCAGTCACTTTGACTTCAGCTTGATGGCACCTGGTTAGTTCAACCTCCCTTTTAACACTTACCGGGATTTGGCCTTTGTTGTTCCCAAACGTAATTTTATCAAAATTAATTACACATGTAATGTGGTCTTGTAGAATAAATTGGTGTGCATAAGAAAGCCTTTAGTCATGTAATGTGGTCTTGTAGAATAACTTGGTATGCATAAGAAAGCCTTTAATCATCTAATGTGGTCTTGTAGAATAACTTGGTGTGCATAAAAAACCTTTACTCATGTAATGTGGTCTTGTAGAATAACTTGGGGTGCATAAAAAAACTAGTCATGTAATGTGGTCTTGTAGAATAACTTGGTATGCATAAGAAAGCCTTTAGTTATGTAATTTGGTTTGGTTCACTACCTTGGTGAGTATAAGAAAGCCTTTAGACATGTAACATGATCTTATAGACTTGCTTGATTGACATGAGAAAGCTTTTAACATTGTAATGTAATTTTCTCATCTAAAAAGCATGATGTGTTTATGTGATAAACATATTAGTCTTTATGTGCTATAGTATCATACAAATTACCAGTGGATATCAGCATAGTTATGAACATTCAGAAAGTACTGTAGTAAAAAAAGAACATTAGCATTATCAAGTGACACATGTTGTTGTTATTTATATGTAACTTGAAAAATTCTATTTTTTACTAGTAATTTAAAAATTGAATAATTTCAATGCACAAATATAGGATAAAGTTAAATAATACATCCAAGTCAAATATGTGTTTATGTGTTTACTCTTTGTGTTAATTATATTTTTCATTTTATGAATAAATTCTCTTAAGTATATCAATTCTTGTATGTTTATAAATTGTAAAATTATTATAATAGTTAATTTTTGCATAATGAAAACTTTTGATGCATCAAATTGTTTTAAATTTTGAAAATAAAAAGTGTAGTTTAATATAAACATCAATATAAATTCATTATTTTTATTAGTAAATGCAAGTGAAGTACCCACCTGAAAATATTAAACTGTTATTATTTTTCTCTATGTAGTAAATATGAATTTTATGTAACCATCAATATTTAAAATTGTTTCTTCAGTGGTATATTGTATTATTTATATTTTGACAAACACATAAATATACATATTGAGAGAGAGAGAGAGATCTTACAACTGTTGAATTCTTTAATTCCAGCATTGGTGACATGACACTGGGCTTTGTTTGCGTGATTTTATTAATCCTTATAAGGGTAAGGTAGATTTTTTCTTTGTTCTATCATCTAACCAAAGCTTTCTGATATGGTACATTACCTCTTCTCACATAAATAGCTATTCTCGTTCAGTGCTGCCCTCTATATGCAAAAAATGTTTTTGCATGCCACAAGCCTTGAAGCTCCCACCCATCTTTGAATCGACTGATTCAATTGCGTCTCGTATGCAAATCATCATGTGACAACCCTCCACCAATAAGAGTGTAACACTCTATCTCTATTCAATTCTACCAAACTATTACTTCTCATATGGCAGTACTCGTGTTGTAACATTTAGTTTGTGCTCACTTCAAGTGTTTATTTTTATTTTTTCTGTATCTTTGTATTAATTTCTCTCAACACGTTTACTATTTATTATATAAAAGTGATATTTGTAACTTGTTGAGTTATTCTGAAGTGGAATTATTTTATATTTCTACCCAGTTACAGAACTTATTACTTCATTACAAATGTTTTTTATTTCGTTCTGCCAACACAGTTGTTTGGTTATTCATTTTGCATTATTAATTCTACATTACCACTTCGAAGGTTATATTTTCTATCAGCACATTTACACAGCATTTAGGTAGCAGTACTCTGTGGGAACATTTTTGGCTTTACTTTGATGGGAGATGGATCGTCCAATGAGCTAATATTCATTGATGCTCGCCTCGAGTTTTGGGTCCCATAAATTTTGACATACAGTCTGCCAACTTTGGAATGATAAGATGTTACACTGTTATAGTTTTTGAATAATTTTATTATTAATATTATTATCTGTAGTTATTTGGGTTCCATAACATAAGTTTAGTTAGATTGGTCAACACTCATTGTTACGTTCAGGTTAGTAGTTAGTCTTAGTTGTATCTTTTCTCCTATACCATTCACTTAGGCTGTTGTAGATGATGATATATCCTTCACTATGTAACACTGAAATGTATCTTTTCTCCTATACCATTCACTTAGGCTGGTGTAGATGATGAGATATCCTTCACTATGTAACAGTTCCCTCATCCTATCCCCATGTGGATGTCAGTCCCCAGTGGCTGGATTTTGGATTTAACAATCAACATAAGTCGTCACACATATATTACAGATGTCTCTATTCCCTCACTCTTATTACTCTATCTGGGTAACAATGGAGATACTTGCAGATTACTCTGTTTCTTCTCCTTCTGCTATCCCTCGATATTCTTGTTATTCCAAGGATGTTACTTGCTTGCGGCAGTTCCTGTCATTTTAAACTTGAGTGAGGTAGTTTAAATTCTACAGACATCTCTTTGATGCCGGATGTCAGCTATTTATATGAGCGGAAGTAATTTACCATATTGGAAGTTATCATTTTCCTACACTGAAAATGTATTTCCGATAAGTAATTACCTCCTCTCACTGTTCCCATCCTTCCTCCCCAATGAAAACCAGTGCTTCAATTTTCTGCCAAAACACGACGTGATAGTTCTGTAGAATTGAATAGAGGGAGTCACATACATCAAAAGAGTATGTCATACTCTTATTGATGGAGGATTGTCCCATGATCATTTGCATGCGAGATGCATTTGAATCAGTAGATTCAACGATGGATGGGACCTTCAAACATTGCAGCATGTAGCATGGGAAAATTTAGAGGGCAGCACTGAACAATAATAGCTATTTATATGAGAGGAAATAAGTACCTATCAGAAATACATTTTCAGTATAGGAAAATTATAACTCTCCTTGAGTATTCTACTACTCTGATAAGATGTTACTAGCTTAACATTGGCCTCAGTTGGGTTTAGCCTTTGATCTACTATTTTCGTTCAACTTGGGATGTATTTTTATGTTGTCCTCGAGTCACTGACACACAATGCACTTGGAAGCTGTCTTACATTTTTTATATTTTTGAATAATTACAAACTGTACTACTTCTTCTTGAATATAAATTTTTAGAAATACATTACACTGCATTTCAGTTGCTCATTATTGAAAGTTCTTTAAAGATTTGTTTGTTCTAGCCCTAATTTAGATAGTATTTAAAGTTGTTAGGTAGTATTATTTATATTGTTATGCCTCCATTCGTTAGTTAATTTTCCATATAATTTCTTTCCAAAGAAAGTTTAGCGATACAAGTCCTTTCTTAAATAAAACTAGTTTATTCTTTCTAAATACAACTTTGCAATATACTTAATTTCCACAGTCACGCTG
>NW_013670519.1:78609-79599 GCF_000517525.1 Limulus polyphemus | reverse complement strand
GTAAATAGTCCAATCCTAATATGCATTGGTCTTCAATGTCAGCCAAGTATACTTTGTGTCTGTTCTTCATGCCCATGAAGTCAATAGTTACCCACACTGGTCCCCACAACCTTTCATAATGTCCTGTCACACCACAGAGCTTCTGTACAGCTTCTGGTATGTCTTTCTGATCCAGCACCTTGATGTTCACAAGGGTTTGCTGAGACACAGAATCTATGACAAAGTTGCACCTTTGGCCATCCAGCTTTCATGTCACATAGACACTGTGTGTGCTTGGCATTTTACACCAAGCTGTTGGGACTTTCATGATGGGAGTTGGTGGGCGTCCCTTCGCACCAACCACTACTGGTTTCCCGAAGTTGACTTATTGGTGGTATTCTTATTACGCTGGCTCCTCATATGTTTTTGTTTTCTACAGTTTCAACAACCTTTCTGGATAGCAGCCTTTCCTGTCATGGCATCTTCCCTGTGTTGAAGTTTCCAGCATTGAGCTCTCTTGTGCCCAGGTTTGTTAGAGTGCCAGTAAAGTCCCTCAAACCTCTCTGAAAGCTGCCCTTTTCTGGCCTTGAATCCTGACGACTGTACCAACCTTGGTACCTCTGTGCTGGACTTAACGTAGGATTCAAATTCTAGAGCTCTGGCCATTGCATCCTGCATAGTAGAGGGGTGTGCTTGCGTCACTTGTACCTTTAGTTGTGGACTGTCCAAGGTGTCTACAAACTGATCTCTCAGCAACAACTTAAGGAGATCGGGTGATGCAGTTGAGTAGGCCTTGTGTGCCATGCTTTCCAAGTCCTGTGCCAGCTCTTGCAGGCTCTCCACTTTAGCACGGACTCTCGTCCTAAACCTAGCCCTGTAGACTTCAGACTGATTTTGGGATCCGTACCTGAGTTCTTGTGCTCTATAGTTGTGCCTATCATCTGTCGACAACTGTCCAAGTATTTCCTGTGGTTGTCCCTTCAAGCTTGTTGCGAGATATACTGCTTTCTG
>NW_013670519.1:76352-77671 GCF_000517525.1 Limulus polyphemus | reverse complement strand
ATATCTGGGATATGACATCTAACAGGACTGAATATGTCTGCATTAGGGTTTAGCTGCAGGGTCTTGAAGGGGCTTGCCATTGTCTGGAGTAAGTCAATGGTTAATGTATCCTCCTTGTGTAAAAGACAATAAATCATCCTTTAATGTATCTAATTCGCTTTTAAATTTACTAATGTTATCTGTTTTTACTTATTGCCACTGTTGTTGACTTTCCTGTAGTTGCTGCTGACTTTCTTCCTGTTTTCCTTTCTTGTTTGAAACAAGAAGAGAGATTACAGCAGTGGCAACTAGTTTTCTCGTACTTCTTGTTTCTTTTCTTTTTCCTCCAACAACTGCTGTAATCTCTCTTGTTTATTTTGCTGTTCCAGCTGCCACTGTTGCAGGTTTTCTTGCAAATACTGTATTCTCTCTTCTTGTTTCTTTTCTTTTTCCCCCAACCAATGCTGTAATTTATCTTCTTGTTCTTCTTGTTTCTTTTCTTTTTCCTCCAAGAACTGCTGTAATTTCTCGTCTTGTTTCTCTTTTCGTTCTTCTTGTTTCTTTTGCTGTTCTTGTATTGCTGCCATAAAATCTGCTAAGCTGTAGTTTGATTTGCCGCTTCTCGTTTCCCTTTTTTTTGTCCCACTCTCTGACACCAATTTGTCATGCCTCCGTTCATTAGTTAATTTTCCGTATAATTTCTTTCTGAAGAATTTAGCGGTACAAGTCCTTTCTTAAATAAAACTGGTTTATTCTTTCTAAATACAACTTTGCAATATACTTAATTTCCACAGTCAAGCTATAACAAACGCTATAATTCACAATGAACGTCTCACGTGCTGTGACTCAACAGTACTCTCTCTCTCTGTCCGCAGTTAAATTACTCATTACATTGTTGTCGTCACGTCTTGACCGTCTTATATATAAAAGAATACCCGAGCATTCAGGATCCTTCTAGAAGTTTATGACGTGTTACAAGCGTCACGTGACTTCCGCTGTCGTAACAATATGGTAAAGATCTTGAAACATTAAGATACACCAACATAAACACCTATATTTGAATGCTTCACCATTGTCTGACATTTACTGAGTGTTGTTTTAACTTTATATCCTTATTTTGTCTATGCTTAAAATGTGAAAAATACAGTTATGTATAAGTTAACATTGGAAATATTCTGTACCTATAAACAAGTACATTACAAGTTTGATACTGTTACGACAGCGGAAGTAACGTGAACTAGTAACACGTCATGAACTTCTAGAAGGATCCTGTCCCTTCCTGGCAACAATGTTATGTGTAATTGAACTGCGAACAGAGAGAGAGTATTGTTGAGTGGAGC
>NW_013670519.1:74724-75352 GCF_000517525.1 Limulus polyphemus | reverse complement strand
AGAAAGGAGTTGTATCGGTAAAGTTTCTTCGGAAAGAAGTTATACGGAAAATTAACTAACGACCATAGACGTAACAATACTTTTATATACTGTAACATGTTTGATGTAAAACAATCTAATTTAGGATGTAATTTTGTATGTATGTTGTCTTATGTATTTGTAAGTACATTTATATTTATGCAAAGAGATTTATTGTAGGATCTTTGAAAGTTTTCATTTTTTGATGTTTGATTTATTTTTTTTTATTTATAAAGCTTTTTAAGGATGGAAAAGTTCCTGAAGACTTAGCACTCCCTCACGTGGTCAGAAAATTGCTGGGTATGAGTTGGATGATAATTGTCACAGGTTAGTCATCATATCTGTCATCACAAGAAGACAACACACATCAGAGATTGGCAATCAATACTTTTTTTTAACATTAAAAATATATTTAAGTCATCCAATGGATATCAACAAAACTGTGTTATCCAGTATGGACTTATTAGAAATGTTGCACATATGCTCGTTTGTTAATTTCCCGTATAAATTCTTTCAGAGGAACTTCAGCGATACAAGTCCTTTCTTAATTAAAACTAGATACAACTTTTTAGTGCACAGAATTTCCACAGTCACTTTAAACTTAACAACC
>NW_013670519.1:71232-74285 GCF_000517525.1 Limulus polyphemus | reverse complement strand
CAACCTTTATAACACACGCTACAAATCACAGTGATTCTCACACTTTACTTACAGTGCCTACTGTTCGATTGACTCAATTATCTATCTCTTCAATCTATATGCATATTTATCTGCATATTTTTCTTTTCCAGGCTTATATACTAAAAAAAGAGGGTGCCTGGCAAACACTCGGGTATTCGTGGAGTTCCTCGATAAGTCATGATCCTTCTAGAAACTCCAGCGAGCATGCTCCCAGCATCGCATGCCTTCCATTGTGATAACACTGCCCCTTCCTTAGTAATCGCCACTTACATTAAACCAATAGATAATTAACAATAACTTGATTAAATGTACAGAATTTACAAACATAAAATTAAAATACATCAAAGCCGAATATAATAGCCGAAGATACAGTTGTAGCTACCTGATTTGGTATTGCATATGCCTCAGGCCACTGGGTGAAGTAATCCATCACCACACAAATGTACAAGTATTTCCATCACGACTTTGGGGCAATGGACCAGCAATGTCAATGGCTAATCTTTCCATTGTTGCACGAACTTGATATAACTTCATTGGAGCACGTCCCTTATGCTTGGGTCCCCTTTTAGCACAACATGTACTGCATATCCTGCACCATTCTTCCGCATCTTGCCTCATACCTATCCGGTAAAATATCTACCGTAGGTGACTCAATGACCTCTTAACTACAAGATGTCCTCCTGTTAAACTATCATGGGATTAACATAGCACAACTTCCCGTAAATTTCTCGGTATAACTGTTTGCCAGGTCGTCACTTTCACATCTACAGCTTCCCATCTCCAGAGAAGACCCCCATCTTCAAGCTTCAATTGGTCCTTTTGTACCCAATATTTCTTTGTCACAGGGCTTAAGCTAGACACCTTCTCCCAAGCAGGGCGCAAAACACTTGTTTGTAGAAAATCAATTATTGCTTCAAATCTGATTTTTCTCCTTTTCTGCTTTAATATTTATACCTGGTTCCACTTCACCATCACCAACTCCTTCAGTCACTTTGACTTTAGCTTGATGGCACCTGGTTAGTTCAACCTCTCTCTTTTACAGCAATGTCGGCAGTAATTTTTACAGGGTCTTCGGCTCAGTCAGTCGGCATTTCCATGAGATTTTCCTTCTTTGTATTCAATATCATAATTATACTGGTCTACCTTTCCGATCCTACATGCCAGTTGTCCCCCTGGGTTTTTTAATGATCTTAACCAGTGTAATGCAGCATGGTCTGTCCTGATGGTAAACCTGGCGCCATAGAGGTAAGGATGGAAATATGTCAGACTCTTTACTATAGCAAGGAGTTCCTTCCATGTTACACAGTAGTTCTTCTCTGGTCTACTCAGGACCCTACTCAAGTAAGCCACCACATGCTTGATTTCGCCCACTTTCTGAGACAACACTTCTCCAATTCCGACATTATTAGCATCACAATCCAGGGATTTGGAAGCTTTAAAAGTGGGGTTGAGGCCAATTTTTCTTGCAATGTTTTAAAAGCATGCTGGCAAGAAACTGTCCATTCAACTTCTGGCCTTTTTTGGGTAAATCATGTAGTGGAGCAGCTATAGTTGCAAAGTCCTTCACAAACTTTCGGTAATAGGTACAGAGTCCCAAGAAACTTCTTAACTCTCCCATATTGTCTGGTGTTGGCTAATCACACACTGCTTTCATCTTGTCAGGAACAATTCGCACATCATGCTCACTTACAGTGTGACCCAAGTAAAGCACCACTGGAACAAGTGGCATTTCTTGGGAGTTTGAGGCTTGCTGCTTTCAAATGCTTGAATACTTTTTCTAGCCGGGACTTTCTTCATCAAACGTTGTTGCAAACACAATAAATCTTCCAGGTACACAAGGACTTTCCTCCATTGTAGGCCTTCCAGTACTCTTTCCAACAGCCTCTCAAATGTTGCTGGAGCATTGCCAAGCCCGAATGGCATCACACAGTTTTACCAGAGACCTTGGCCACACAGCAACATTGGGTCCCATCCTTCTTCTGGACTAACACGACAGAAGCTGACAAGGGACTATCTGATTTCTCGATTATCCCTTCCTTAATTAGGCCATTCATGACACCTTCTCCATCTCTTGTCGCTTTGCCTGAACTATTCTTCTCAGAGGGATCTTTATTGGACGGTGATTATTCTGTACTCTACAAAGTCTGTGCAGCCGAGGTCATGATCTCCTTTCAAAAAGACGTCTGCATAATTCGCCAAAAGTTCTCTAACCTGAAGAGCCTGTGATGATGACAAACGGACTATACTCTTCTTATAGAGGTCAGTTAAATGTTCTGGGAGAGGACATCCTTTCTTGCCTTCTGTGACATAGGGTGTATTGTAGCTGAGTTAAGTGCTGTGAGATTAAAATCAAGAGATGCATCAACACTTACTGGAATTTGGCCATCGTTGTTCCCAATCGTCATTTGATCGAAGTTAACTACACACTTCCTCGGTAGTAAGTAGTCCAACCCTAATATGCATTGGTCTTCAATGTCATCGAAGTATACTTTGTGTCTGTCCTTCATACCCATGAACTCAATAATTACCTACACTGGTCTCCACAACCTTGCATAATGTCCTGTCCACCACAGAGCTTCTCTACAGCTTCTGGTACTCCTTTGTGATCTAGCACCTTGATACTTACAAAGGTTTGCTGAGATGCAGAATTTATGACAAAGTTGCACTTTTGGCCATTCAGCTTTCCTGTCACGTAGACACTCTGTGTGCTTGGCATTTTACACCTATCTGTTGGGACTTTCACAGTGGCGTTTGGTGGGAGTCCCTTAACACCAACCACTAGTGGTCTCCCAGAGGCTGATTTGTTTGTAGAATTCTTCTTACACTGGCTCCTCATATGTCCTTGCTCTCCATTGTTCCAACAACCTTTCTTGGTAGTAGCTTTTCCTGCCGTGGCATCTTTCCTGTGTTGAAGTTGCCGGCATTGGGCTCTCTTGTGCCCAGGTTTGTTACAGAGATTTCCAAATTCTGCGAAATTTGCCGCTGACTTATTTCACCATCTGCTCGACCAACTATCCTTCCTCTAACAAAAT
>NW_013670519.1:65896-70283 GCF_000517525.1 Limulus polyphemus | reverse complement strand
CTTCTCCAAACTTAAGACAACTTACATTTGGTGTGTGTGTTGGAATTGTCTTCTCCAAACTTAAGACACCTTACGTTTGGTGTATGTTGGAATTATCTTCTCCAAACTTAAGACACCTTACGTTTGGTGTATGTTGGAATTGTTTTCTCCAAATTTAAGACACCTTACATTTGGTTTATGTTGGAATTGTCTTCTCCAAACTTAAGACACCTTACATTTGGTTTATGTTGGAATTATTTTCTCCAAACTTACGTTTGGCGTATGTTGAAATTCTTCCTCCTCTGTAATGTCCATATTCCTTGAACCTCATTTCTCAGCTTGGGTATTCTCATAATTTGAGGTCCCTCAACTTGCTCATATTTACATTATGCTTATTAATCTTTTTCGCTTTCTATTTTATTTTTTTACCTTTTTCTACTGAGACTCTGTATTTCTCTATATATTGATATTTCTGTTGTCTTCCCAATGTGTGCTTCCAGCTGTTTTGCGGAGAAGTGAATAATGTTTCTAAAATTGATATTTTTCTTACATCTCCAACGAAACCCCCCCCCCCCCCCAGCCTTTCCCCTCAATTCTGGTGTGTCTTTTTTGGCTCATCAAGGATAAGCTTTTAGTAATAAAAATGTTCAAGGGAAGTACTGTGCATGTTAGCTTGTACTGCTCTCCAATTGACTGAAACATATATTGGCAAAGCACATGTTCGGTGTGGGGTGGAGTGGGAGCAGAGAATGAGGTATTTTCTATCAGGAGAATGTCCGTTTGAAATAAATTTTACGCTAAGGAAAATGTTAACTTGTATGTAAATTTAAATGTGCTAGGTATATTGAATCAACCACTAGAAGGTTAGTGATATCTGTACACAGATAACAAACATAATTTAGTGATATCTGTACAATGACAACAAATATAACTTACAGTGATATCTGTACACAGATATAAAACATAACTTAGTGATATCTTTACAATGATAATAAACATACCTTACAGTGATATCTGTACACAGACAACAAACAACTTACAATATATCTGTACACAGAGAACAAATATAACTTACAGTGACATCTGTACAAAGACCACAAACAATTCTTACAGTGATAGCTGTACACAGACAACAAACAACTTTCAGTGACATCTGTACACAGAGAACAAATATAACTTAAAGTGATATCTGTACAAAGACAACAAACAATACTTACAGTGATAGCTGTACACAGATAACAAACATAACTTACAGTGATATCTAAACACGGGCAACCAACATAACTTACAGTGATATCTGAACATGGACAATCAACATAACTTACAGTGATATCTGTACATAGATGATAAACATAACTTAGTTATATCTGTACACAGACAACAAACATAACTTAGTGATATCTTTAAACAGAAAATAAACATACCTTACAGTGATATCTGTACAAAGATAACAAACATACCTTACAGTGATATCTATACACAGATAACAAACATAACTTAGTGATATCTGTACACATATAACAAACATAACTTAGTTATATCTGTACACAGACAACAAACATAACTTAGTTATATCTGTACACAGACAACAAACATAACTTATGGTGATATCTGTACACAGATAACAAACATAACTTGCAGTGATATCTGAACACGGACAATCAACATAACTTACAGTGATATCTGTACATAAGAGATAAACATAACTTAGTTATATCTGTATACAGACAACAAACATAACTTATGGTGACATCTGTACACAGATAACAAAAATAGCTTACAGTGATATCTGTACATAAATAACAAACATAACTTACTGTGATATCTGTACACAGGTAACAAACATAACTTTGAGTGATATCTGTACACAGACAGCAAACATAACTTAGTGATATCTGTACACAGGTTACAAATATAACTTATTGATATCTGTACAAAGAGAACAAACATAACTTACAGTGATATCTGTACACAGACAACAAAAATAACTTGGTGATATCTGTACACAAATAACTAACATAACTTACAGTAATATCTGTACACAAATAACTAACATAACTATGAGTGATATCTGTACACAGACAACAAACATAACCCACAGTGATATTCGTACACAGATAACAAACATAACTTACAGTGATATCTGTACAAAGATAACAAACATACCTTACAGTGATATTATACACAGATAACCAACATATCTTAGTGATATCTGTACACATATAACAAACATAACTTATTGATATCTGTACACAGATAAGAAACATAACTTAATGATATCTGTACAAAGAGAACAAACATAACTTACAGTGATATCAGTACACAAACAACAAAGAACTTACAGTGATATCAGTACACAGATAACAAAGAACTTACAGTGATATATGTACACAGATAAAAAAACATAACTTAGTGATATCTTGTCACAGATAACAAACATAACTATGAGTGATATCTGTACACATACAGCAAACATAACATAACAATCATAACTTAGTGATATCTGTACAAAGAGAACAAACATAACTTACAGTAATATCTGTACATGGGTAACAAAAATAACTTATAGTTATATCTGTACACATATAACATCATAACTTAATTATATCTGTACACAGACGACAAACATAACTTATGGTGATATCTGTACACATATAACAAACATAACTTACAGTGATATCTGTGCACAGGTAACAAACATAACTATGAGTGATATCTGTACAAAGAGAACAAACATAACTTACAGTAATATCTGTACACATGTAACAAAAATAACTTATAGTTATATCTGTACACTTATAACATCATAACTTAATTATATCTGTACACAGACGACAAACATAACTTATGGTGATATCTGTACACATATAACAAACATAACTTACAGTGATATCTGTGCACAGGTAACAAACATAACTATGAGTGATATCTGTACACATACAGCAAACATAACATAACATAACAATCATAACTTAGTGATATCTGTACAAAGAGAACAAACATAACTTACAGTAATATCTGTACACGGGTAAGAAACATAACTGAGTGATATCTTTACACAGAAAATAAACATACCTTACAGTGATATCTGTACAAAGATAACAAACATACCTTACAGTGATATCTATACACAGATAACAAACATAACTTACTGATATCTGTACACAGATAACAAACATAACTTAGTTAATCTGTACACAGACCAAAAACAACTTACAATATATCTGTACACAGAGAACAAATATAACTTACAGTGACATCTGTACAAAGACCACAAACAATTCTTACAGTGATAGCTATACACAGATAACAAGCATAACTTAGTTAATCTGTACACAGACAACAAAACTCTTTCAGTGATATCTGAGCACGGACAACCAACATAACTAACAGTGATATCTGAACACGGACAACCAACATAACTTACAGTGATATCTGAACACGGACAATCAACATAACTTACAGTGATATCTGTACATAGATGATAAACATAACTTACAGTGATATCAGTACACAGATAACAAACATAACTTAGTTAATCTGTACACAGACAAAAAAACAACTTACAGTGATTCCTGTACACAGGGAACAAATAACACTTGCAATGATATCTGTACACAGACAACAATTAACACTTACAGTGATATCTGTACACAGACATCAATTAACACTTACAGTGATATCTGTACAAAGACAAGAAACATAACTTAGTGATATCTGAACACGGACAACCAACATAACTTACAGTGATATCTTAACATGGACAATCAACATAACTTACAGTGATATCTGTACATAGATGACAAACATAACTTACAGTGATATCAGTACACAGATAACAAACATAACTTAGTTAATCTGTACACAGACAAAAAAACAACTTACAGTGATTTTTGTACACAGGGAACAAATAACACTTGCAATGATATCTGTACACAGACAACAATTAACACTTACAGTGATATCTGTATACAGACATCAATTAACACTTACAGTGATATCTGTACAAAGACAAGAAACATAACTTAGTGATATCTATATACAGATAACAAACATAACTTACAGTGATAACTGTACACAGGTAACAAACATAACTTACAGTGATATCAGTACACAGACAACAAACATAACTTACAAATATATCTGTACACAGAGAACAAATAAATCTTACAGTGATATTTTTACACAGATAACAAACATAACGTACAGTGATGTCTGTACACAGATAACAAACATAACTTACAGTGGTATCAGTACACAGACAACAAACATACCATACAGGCAGTGGTGGGATTCAAATATTTTAACAACAGGTTCTCTCACTAGCAGCATGTAAAAATATTAGATATTAAAAAAAGGGGGGGCCAGAAAGCCCCCCCCCCCCCATCACTGAGAAAATAAAAATAGG
>NW_013670519.1:60376-65012 GCF_000517525.1 Limulus polyphemus | reverse complement strand
AGTTGCATTGTAAACACGCATACTTGTAAGTTGTAACGTTATTATTAGGCCTATACATACGATTGTTAACAACTGGTTCGTGGAGGTCATTAAATTCTAAGAACAGGTTCACACGAACCGGTGCAAATAGGCTGAATCCCACCACTGCATACAGTAATATCAGTACACAGACAACAAACATACCTTATAGTGATATCTTTACACAGACAAGAAACATAACTGAGTGATATCTGTACACAGACAACAAACAACTTACAGTAATATCTGTAGACTGATAACAAACATAACTTAGTGATATCTGTACACAAATAATAAACATAATTTACAGTGATATTTGTACACAGAGAAATAAAATAAATTATAAACAAGGATTTTGAATGAGATTTTAATATTTGTGTAGAATTATGATAATTAATCTAGCTTAAATTTTTTATAGGAATGTGTTTGATAACTGTCTGTAAAGTATTCATTGCATCTGAAAATGTTAGAAAAGATAAGAATTTATTTCACTTGTTTCTAGCAAGAAATGCTCTTCTGGTGCTGATCTGTGGAGGTATCTCGGCTATTCTTAAAGCACACAATTACACGCCATTCACGTTGACCCATGACGTTCCTCCAGGAGTACCTGCATTTCACCCCCCAACCTTTACTTATTGTGATAATTCAAACAATGTAACCACCCACAAAAATTTTATAGAAATCTGTAAGGTAAGTTAACGATTACAATACCTTATAGGAATCATTAAGGCTTTCTTCATTTGTAATGAATTTTTCCACTATAAGTTTCTTTTTGATATATTACTTTAATGCACAAAATAAAAAAACATTACAAAGCAAACTTTGGACCAGTAGGTGAGTCACAGCTGTAAATAATAAAAGTTAATTGACTTTCCAAAAAATATTATAATAATCATGAAATATGACAATAAGTCTGAGTCCAAACATTATAGGGAATTTAAAAAATTATGCTGTGTAGGGATTTTTCCTTATTTGTGAATAAACTGATATTTACTATTGTGAACAATAACAGTGTATTGATATAAAAGTCATTTAAAACATCACCTTATTTAAATTGTACTAATACAGGGTTGATTATGCTGTATTAAAACGATTTTTAATATACAAACCAGCAAGTCACATAACAACCACAGCTGATATAAAGTCATGGTGGAATATAATATATCAGAACTGTATTTGATATTGTATGGGATTTTGTAGGTAGTGTTATGCCACTGATCACTTGTGGAAAGTGTATGTAACAACCTTTTCCATCACAAAATATTTATACACTTAAATCATAAAAAGATGTGTCCAAGTCAAGGATTTTGAATTTACAAGATGGAGATATTTAATGGTGCTGGATAACAAACAGGATGGAAATATTTAATGGTGCTGGAAAACAAACAAGATGGAGATATTTAATGGTGCTTGAAAACAACAAGATGGAAATATTTAATGGCGCTGGAAAACAAACAAGCCATCATTAAACAAGATGGAGATATTTAATGGTGCTGGAAAACAAAGGAATATGGATTAGAAAGAGTCCTGTAATAACTGTGGTTTCTACTCACACCTCATGTTCAACCATCACATACATCATATAGTAGCTGGAGAGTGAATTCATGCTATTCCATTTGAAGACATATGTGTCAAGTTGCCAGTCACAGTACCTGTGAATTTGGAAAAGGTGCTTGGTAAACATCGTCCTTGTACACTACATGGGTTATGGAAATAATGCTGACAAGTTGCAATAGAAGCCACTTTCATATATCCAGCACAACTCTGCTGACAAGATATCAACCTATCAAGTGGAATGTGGCAACCATGGAAGGTCTTCGTCAAAATTGAAAAGAAATGAAAACAAAGTACCGTGTGATGTAGCTATTAAAAATAAACAATGGGGAGTCAATAGGTCAGTATAAAGGACACTAATAACATCAGTAAAGGAACTATCCACCTCTGCAAGGCAGTCAATTTATACGTGAGGGGTCAGTGTGTATCAGTACAACCCTCGAATTGTCACCTAGCACTTTACTCAGTGATCATCAGATAGAGCATAATTGGACATGACAACATGGAGTTTATTAATGTGTTTCTGTTCCAAAATGTTTTAAATATAATCTACTTAGTTTATACATGTAAAACAATTGCATTTGAACATTGAAGTTTTGTAAGTTACTGGTTTTTGAATTCCAAACATAACTAATTTTACTAGTCATTTCTTGAGAGCATGTTTATTTTTGATTCAAATGTTGAAACACTCATGCAGACTGACTTGTTTCACCAGTTGTAAAGTTATTTTTGTTTTGGGGGAGGGATAAAGAGAATTTATGAAGTCAGCTAAGGGATAATTTTTGCAATCTATTCTTCTGAAAACATAGTCCTGGGAGTCGTAGGACTTCCAATATAGTCCTGGGAGTTGTAGGACTTCCAAAATGTGGTCATTATTCATTTTTGAATTTGACTTTTTTAGAAAGTGAATAATTTGCAAACTTTTATAATTTTCAAACATCTCATAACCTGTGACTTAATATTGCTGTCATAGAAGAATGTTTATAGCTAGCTAAGCCTTTTAATCTTTTTTGGCTTATTTTATTGCTTGTTTTTTGTATTATAATTACATTTTTACTTTGTTATTTGAATTTGGCTAGTTCTCACGCCATAGATGAACAAGTTCATAGTTTAAGTGTTATAAATACTGCAGTTTTAAAGTTTCAAAGTTTAAAAGTGGTTACATTATTTGTTCTTAAAGTTTTCTTTCTTTGTGTTAGAAAACATGATGACAACTTTGTTGTTTCAGGATTTAGGGTCTGGAATCATCATTGTTCCTTTGCTTTCCCTTCTCGAAGCTATAGCTGTAGCAAAAGCTTTTTGTGAGTGAACATCTACTTTTCTGTATAATTAGTTTTGTTCTGTAGTTGAAAGAGTTTGTATTAGTCAAACATTTGTGTATTAGTCAAAAATTAAGAAAATTACATGCAGCTTTTACTTCTAAACATCTTGAATTTTTCCTTTCATCACAACAAAAGTTAATACCAGTTGTAGTTAACATAAGTCATTCAATTTTCAAAACAGGTTCAGTTTAAGTCATAGTTCATATTTTCAGATTGAAACCTGAACTCACAATAAGAAAAAACAACATAAAAACCTTTTCTTTCAATAAATACTTTTAAAGATTAAAAAGAGTAATTATTTAACAAATGTTTTTAAGAACGTTGATTTTAATAAATAGTGCTTTGTTTACATTCATATATTTAGAAACACCTTTCTAAGTTCCGTTGTGGGATTGAAGTTGTTTATAAAGTGCAGAAACTTCACTAACCATAAGAGAATAGAAACAAAAGGTGCCTAATTCTTTGTGTTTGAAGGGATAGTTAATAAATTACTTAAATTTGAAGATAATATTAAGGTCTTTGGTGTTGCTAGCTGTGAAGAGGATGCTGCCAATTTAAAAAATATTTAAATTATTTAGTGAGTTGGGCAAATAAATGGCAGATGGATTTTTAATTATAATAAGTGCAAGATAATGCATGTGGGTTATCATAATTTGAATTATAAGTATAATTTGGATGAGAATAACCTTAATAGTGTTATGATTGAAAGGGATTTTGGTGAAATAATCAATCAGCCATTCAATCAGTGTGCTGTTGCTAGTGGTAGGGCAAATAGGATTTTAGGTTGTATCTACAGATATATTGAATACAAGAGTAAAGAAGTTATAATTTCATTGTACAGGTCACTGGTTAGGTCACATTTGGAATTTTGTGTTCAATCTTGGGCTCCTTACCTTAGGAAAGACATTGAATTGTTGGAAAGGGTTCTGAGAAGGATTAACTAGAATGGCGCCTGAGATGAAGTGATTGTCATACAAGGAGAGGTTGAAATCTCTCAAATTGTTTTCTGTTGAAAAAGAAGAGTTAGGGGAGATCTGATAGTATTGATGTATCATCTTTTTTCATATTTAACAGTGAGAATAGCAGGACTAAAGGATACAAATATAAATTTTGGCAAGGTAGGAGTCATCTTCAGCTAAGACAGTTTCATTTTTCTAACAGGGTGGTTGGCCTTTGGAATGGGTTGCTTTCAGATGTTGTAGAGGCAGTAAATTTGAGTTTAAGAAAATGCTTGTTTAGTAAGTGAATGACAAGGGCTGGCTTTAAGATTTTTTATTATTATTATTTTACTTTAGTTTAGAGGATGGAACAACCAAGATGGACCAATAAATCCCAAAACGTTATGTTATGCTAATTTTGTTGTAAAAGCCCAACTAGTTTTTGCACAAGTACTTTGTATTTGAAGATTAACTAATTTTGTATCTTATATTTTAGAAATATTATAAAGCTCCAACAAGTTTTTGTTTTGTATTTGTAAAATATTATTTATCACCAATTCCAAACTGATGATCTCTGGCTTTAGCAGTTTTATGTAAAACCAGTTGTTACATCCCTCTTCGTTCATTAATTTCCCGCAGAAATTCTTCCCTCGAAACTTTAGCGATACAAGTCCTTTCATAAATAAAACTAGTTTATTCTTTCTCAATACAACTTTGCAATACACTTAATTTCCACACTTAGACAGATGCTATAATTCTCAACGAACGATTCACGTACTTTACTTACCTAGCGAGCTTCGCTCA
>NW_013670519.1:56038-59741 GCF_000517525.1 Limulus polyphemus | reverse complement strand
GAGTAGAGTTTCTTCTTCGACAGTGGCTTATCCATACCCTATCTTCACACATACACAGTTTCCTATTATTTTATTACATACCCCATCTCCACACATACATAGTTTCCTATTATTTTATTACATACCCTATCTCCACACATACACAGTTTCCTATTATTTTATTACATATTCTATCTCCACACACATACAGTTTCCTATTTATTATTACATACCCTATCTCCACACATACACAGTTTCCTATTATTTTATTACATATTCTATCTCCACACACATACAGTTTCCTATTTATTATTACATACCCTATCTCCTCACATACAGTTTACTATTATTTTATTACATATCCTATCTCCACACATACACAGTTCCCTATTATTTTATTACATATTCTATCTCCATAGGTACATAGTTTCCAATTATTTTATTACATATCCTATCTCCACATATACACAGTTTCCTATTATTCTCTTACATATCCTATTTTCCATCATACACAGTTTCCTATTATTTTATTACATATTCTATCTCCACATATACACAGTTTCCTATTATTTTATTACATGTTCTATATCCACATATACACATTTTCCTATTATTTTACTACATACCCTATCTCCACACATTCACAGTTTCTTATTATTTTATTACATACACTATCTTCACACATACACAGTTTCCTATTATTTTGTTACATATCCTATCTCCACACATACACAGTTCCCTATTATTTTATTACATATTCTATCTGCACACATATATAGTTTCCTATTATTCTATTACATACCCTATCTCCACACATACACAGTTTCCTATTATTTTATTACATACCCTATCCCCACACATACAATTTCCTATTATTTTATTACATATTCTATCTGCACACATATATAGTTTCCTATTATTTTATTACATACCCTATCTTCACAGATACACAGTTTCCTATTATTTTATTACATAACTTATCTCCACTCATACACAGTTTCCTATTATTTTATTACATATTCTATATCCACACATACATAGTTTCCTATTATTTTATTACATATCCTATCTCCACACATTCACACATATCCTATTTTCCATCATACACAGTTTCCTATTATTTTATTACATATTCTATCTCCACATATACACAGTTTCCTTTTATTTTACTACATACCCTATCTTCACACACATACACAGTTTCCTATGATTTTATTACATATCCTATCTTCACACATACACAGTTTCCTATTATTTTATGACATACCCTATCTCCACACATACACAGTTTCCTATTATTTTATTACATATCCTATCTTCACACATACATAGTTTCCTATTTTCCAATACATATTCTATTTCCACACATACATAGTTTCCCATTAATTTAATATATATGCTATCTCCACATATACACAGTTCCTAGTATTTTATTACATATTCTATATCCACATATACATAGTTTCCTATTATTCCATTACATATTTTATCTCCACTCATACATAGTTTCCTATTTTTTTAATATATATGCTATCTCCACACATGCACATTTTCCTATTATTTTATTACATATCCTAGCTTCATAAATACACAGTTTCCTATTATTTTATTACATATCCTATCCCCACACATTCACAGTTTCTTATTACTTTATTACATACACTATCTCCACACATTCACAGTTTCTTATTATTTTATTACATACACTATCTTCACACATACACAGCTTCCTATTATTTTATTACATACCCTGTCTTCACACATACACAGTTTCCTATTATTTTATTACATACCCTATCTCCACACATACATAGTTTCCTATTATTTCATTACATACCCTATCTCCACACATACACAGTTTCCTATTATTTTATTACATATCCTATCCCCACACATTCACAGTTTCTTATTATTTTATTACATACACTATCTCCACACATTCACAGTTTCTTATGATTTTATTACATACACTATCTTCACACATACACAGTTTCCTATTATTTTATTACATACCCTATCCCCACACATACAATTTCCTATTATTTTATTACATACCCTATCTCCACACATACACAGTTTCCTATTATTTTATTACATGCCCTATCCCCACACATACAATTTCCTATTATTTTATTACATATCCTATCTTCACACATACACAGTTTCCTATTACTTTATTTCATACCCTATCCCCACACATACAATTTCCTATTATTTTATTACATATTCTATCCCTACACATACATATTTTCCTAATATTTTAATATATGTGCTATCTCCACACATGCACAGTTCCTATGATTGTATTACATACCCTATCTCCACACATACACAGTTTCCTAATATTTTATTACATATCCTATCTCCACACACACACAGTTTCCTATTTTTTATTACATACCCTATCTCCACACATACAATTTCCTCTTATTTTATTACATATCCTATCTCCACACATACACAGTTTCCTATTGTTTTATTACATATCCTATCTCCACACATACACAGTTTCCTATTATTTTATTACATACGCTATCCCCAGACATACAATTTCCTATTATTTTATTACATATCCTATCATCACACATACACAGTTTCCTATTATTTTATTACATATCCTATCATCACACATACACAGTTTCCTATTATTTTATTACATATTCTATCTCTACACATTACATATTCTGTCACTCATCTTTATTCTCAAAATGATGTCGGTAATTAAAATTTACAGATAAATATTTTAAATCTATTTTACTGCATCTTAAATTTTCAAAGATTTTTTTGTTTGTTTTCATACTATAAAACAAATCAATGATGTTTCACATTATGTCTCTGTAGCTAAGGGTAAAAAACTTGATGCTACTCAAGAAATGATTGCTTTAGGTAAGTTGAATTATTATCTAATTGTGATTTTAATAATATATTAAGTTCTAGAGTCCAGGATGTATTTTCCATTTTGTCTAAAAGAATATATGAAATTAGACTACTTGAATAAATTATCTAGAAAATAAAAGAAACAAAAGAAGAAAAACTGTATAATATAAATGAAGTGTAATACAGTCATGTTATAGTAGCTCAACTAGGTATAGACAGCCATAAATCAATATTTAGAATAATTTGTAAACCATTCACTCAATTTTTCTGTAAATTCATCATCTGGAAACAGTTGTAAACCATTTTTAGAATAATTCTACATGATAATAACTACAGAAACACATGTACATCTTTCTGTTAAAATTTCTCAAGTTCATTATATGGACTGTTTACTCTTTTACATGATACATAGCTATAAATATAAATCTGTAACTGTTTCATTCCATTTGTATATCTATGTATAGTTAGTCTCTAGGTTTAACGTGTAATTACTCAGTCAAATGTAACTGTTTGTATCTATGTATAGTTAGTCTCTAGGTTTAACGTGTAATTACTCAGTCTAATGTAACTGTTTGTATCTGTGTATAGTTAGTCTCTAGATTTAATGTGTAATTACTCATTGTCATTATTTCTATAATAAATTTTAATGTCTTTACTTACCTGACAACCACACATTTATTATGTTAAACATTATACTGTTACGCCTCTGAGTTCATTTGTTAATTTTCCGAATTCCTTCCAAAGAAATATTAGCGATACAAGTCCTTTCTTAAATAAAACTAGTTTATTCTTTCTCAATACAATTTTGCAATACACTTAATTTCCACAGTCACGCTATAACTTAAAC
>NW_013670519.1:49992-55774 GCF_000517525.1 Limulus polyphemus | reverse complement strand
GGTCTTATATACAAGAATACTGCACATCTAGTAAACACTCGAGCATTCACGAACCTTCGAGAATATCATGGTATGTTACTAGCATCAGGTGACTACCGCTGTCGTAACAATACCATAATGAGTCTTATTTTGTATATGTAAGTTGAGCTGTAAAACATGCCCTATTTTAAGTACGTTTTTTTTACTGTTAACAGGTGTGTGTAATGTGGTAGGGTCTTTTGTCTCAGCCTATCCTGCAACTGGAAGTTTTTCAAGGTAATGTCTTACATTATGAACAATTACAATTTTGTATATTACTTTATAAGAAAATAATCTATTCTTTTGATAATGATATGAGTTCTTTATAAAAGAAAGTAATTCACTTGTTTAAAAATGTTCATATTGTTAATTATGATGTTCGTATGGTTTAGATTCTCATGTTATGATGTAATATTGTGTTTACAGTATCCATTGAGATGTATGTCATTTACACCAATACCTTTCCATTAAAAATCTTAAGAGAAGTTTCTCTTTTTCTAAACGTGTGAAGTTTAAATAATATTCCAGTGATAATAAATCCCATAACATATTACAGAAAGATTAAGATATCCACTCAGTATTCATGACTGAAAACTGTTGCATTGTATTATAAAATATAGTGTTCTGTAGTTTAAGAATTTATTGAATAGTAATATTTAGTGTTAGAAGTTATTAATATTTCCATGTCACTAAGGAAAGCAATCTTGCAAGAAACATCTTTAATGTTAATATTATTGGATGTTATTTATTAAACAAACAAGTGTTTGATTATCAGATTTTATGTCTTGTTTTCTCTGCATCCTTTATTTCCTGTGATATTCAGTTTTTCAAACCTGATTTTTTAGAACTGCAATAAATAACAATAGTGGAGTGAGAACCCCACTTGGAGGTTTGTTCACAGGTAAGATTTTATGAAAATGTTGACTTTTTAAGGTCTCCAGTATATATATTAACTTTGAAAAACATACATTTCAGATTATGCAACAAATGGAATAATAATGTAAGAAAATAAAATTTGATTTATTTATTTAATTTCTGTAGTGCATATTGGAATATATGCAACATATTAATAAATAAACTTATGTAATGATTGTATATAGTTACGCTGAATATGTAATGTTGCCTATTTCTAGAATTAACATATTTTTCTTCTTTTAATTTTTTTTCCAAAAATATTACCTTTTCTTAATATTTTAACATTTAGCAATTATTACAGTTTTTCTTACCTTCCAAGATACTTCATTGATAATGTATGTTATCCTAGTGATAAGACTTTTAATGTACAGTTTGTAATAAACTTGTGTTTGTTCCTTAAACATTAGTATTCATTCTTTGATAGGAAAGCAGTGAGGCACAAGATTTGAATATTATGATTATTTGGATACAAATTGAAATTAAGGTATTGTTTAGAAATAAAAATCCCGTAAAACATGAGTAAATCCAAATATTATATTTGTTCTTGTAACAATTACTTTGTATAAAGCTCATATTACTCATATCTTGGCTCACAATCTGCAGGTTTCAAGTTTGAACACCACAGATCACAATCTGCAGGTTTCTAGTCTGAATACCACGGTTCACAATCTGCAGGTTGCAAGTTTGAATACCACGGTTCACAATCTGCAGGTTGCAAGTTTGAATACTACGGTTCACAATCTGCAGGTTGCAAGTGTGAACACCACGGTTCAAAATCTGCAGGTTTCAAGTCTGAATACCACGGTTCACAATCTGCAGGTTGCAAGTTTGAATACTACGGTTCACAATCTGCAGGTTGCAAGTGTGAACAACATGGTTCATAATCTGCAGGTTTCAAGTCTGAATACCACGGTTCACAACCTGCAGGTTGCAAATTTGAATACTACGGTTCACAATCTGCAGATTGCAAGTGTGAACAACATGGTTCACAATCTGTAGGTTTCAAGTCTGAATACCATGGTTCACAATCTGCAGGTTTCAAGTCTGAATACCACGGTTCACAGTCTGCAGGTTGCAAGTGTGAAAAACATGGTTCACAATCTGCAGGTTTCAAGTCTGAATACTATGGTTCACAATCTGTAAGTTTCAAGTCTGAATACCATGGTTCACAATCTGTAGGTTTCAAGTCTGAATACCGTGGTTCACAATCTGCAGGTTGCAAGTTTTAACACGTGGTTCACAATCTGCAGGTTGCAAGTTTGAATACCATGGTTCACAATCTGCAGGTTGCAAGTTTGAATACCATGGTTCATAATCTGCAGGTTGCAAGTTTGAAAACCATGTCTCACAATCTGTAGGTTGCAAGTTTGAATACCATCACCAAACATGCTGCCCCTCTCAGCCATTGAGGGGTCAATCACACTTTTTGTTGTCAAAAGAGTAGCTCAGAAGTTGGCAGTGGCTGTTGTTGAGTAGCTGCCTTCCCTCTATAATATCACTTCTAAGTTATCTACGGCTAGAGATAATGGTGCATATAAACAAATGAAACAAACTAAATCAGAATCAAGATTTCTCTAAATTCTCATAAATATTTTATTTGGATAAAATGGAAATATAGTATAATTCTTTGTGTTTAAACAAAATTCATGAATTAATTTTAGTGTATTGATTTTTTTTACACATTTATGTTATATTTTAATATCTAAATCTTTAATAACTTCAAAGCACGTGATTTTCTTTCCAAATGTTAAATAATTATATAAAGGATTTCTAATACACCAATTTTTCATTATGAACAATACCATAACAGGTTACATCCATGGTTTTTATAATGTGTTGAATCTACTGATATAGGACAGGTTACATCCATGGTGTTTGTATTATCTTGAATCTAATGATATATAGCATGTTACATCCATAGTGTTCATATTATGTTGTATCTCCTGATATAGAAGGTGTTACATCCTTGATGTTTATAATATATTGAATCTACTGATATACAAGGTGTTACATCCATGGTGTTTATATTATCTTGAATCTACTGATATAGAAGGTGTTACATCCTTGATGTTTATAATGTGTTGAATCTACTGATATAGAACAGGTTACATCCATGGTGTTTGTATTATCTTGAATCTAGTGATATATAGCATGTTAAATCCATAGTGTTTATATTATGTTGAATCTACTGATATAGAAGGTGTTACATCCTTGATGTTTATAATATCTTAAATCTACTGATATAGAACAGGTTACATCCATGGTGTTTGTATTATCTTGAATCTAGTGATATATAGCATGTTACATCCATAGTGTTTATATTATGTTGAATCTCCTGATATAGAAGATGTTACATCCTTGATGTTTATAATATCTTGAATCTACTGATATAGAACAGGTTACATCCATGGTGTTTATATTATCTTGAATCTACTGATACAGAAGGTGTTACATCCTTGATGTTTATAATATATTGAATCTACTGATATAGAACAGATTACATCAATGTTCTTTATAATATCTTGAATCTACTGACATAGAACAGGTTACATCAATGTTCTTTATAATATCTTGAATCTACTGACATAGAACAGGTTACATCAATGTTCTTTATAATATCTTGAATCTACTGACATAGAACAGGTTACATCCATGTTGTTTATAATACGTTGAATCTTCTCTGTTGATATCAAAATATAATCAGAGCATTTATGATGATGATGAAGAATTGTAAGAACTTAATTTGTACTTATTATTTACAATTGAATATGAGCTTCAGAGATTATGTAGATGTACTTGTATGAAGGGCAAGACTTACAGTGTTTATCTTGGGTTGTTATTAGTGGATTCAGTCAAAACAGAGAATACATATATTCTTAGCATTGGTAGAAGTAAAAACTAATAAACTGAAGCTGCAAACTAGGTTTAATCTGATGAATGAGATTTTCATCTAAAGATGCAAACTAGGCTCAATCTTATGAATGAGATTTTCATCTAAAGATGCAAACTAGGCTCAATCTTATGAATGAGATTTTCATCTAAAGATGCAAACTAGGTTCAATATTATGATTGAGATTTTCATCTAAAGATTCAAACTGGGTTCAATCTGATGAATGAGATTTTCATCTAAAGATGCAAACTGTGTTCGACCTGATTAACAAGATTTTCATCTAAAGATGCAAACTGGGTTCGACCTGATGAATGAGATTTTCATCTTAAGATGCAAACTAGGTTCAATCTGATGAATTTATCTTTAATTTAAAAGTATAAATGACATTCTGATTAAGTTTCATGGTTTTCATCTAAAGACGTAAACTAAGTTCAATCTGATAAGTATTTTCTTATCTGAAGATTCAAACTAGGTTCAACCTGACAAAGTTCATTTTGACCTAGAAGGCAGTCAGTCAGGTCGTATAATGATAAATGTTAAATATTTGATGTATGTGGTGTGGCTGTTACATTTTTTTGAAGATTTCTATTGGGAGTTATATAGATAGATTTCTTTTGTTGTAGGTGTAATTGTGATCCTTGCCCTTGCTGAACTGGCTCCTTTCTTCAAGTACATTCCCAGTGCTGCACTGAGTGCCATAATATTTACAGCTGTCCTCTATATGGTCCACTATGAGGATGTGCTACTCATGTGGAAAACCAACAGTAGGTGTTACCCTGTTGCACTTTTCATTATAATAAGATTCTTATATGAATTGTGTATTATAATTAGGGGATTTTTAACTATGATTACATTTTCAATCTAAAACCAGATTAGCTATCCTTTGTAAAATGGTACATGAAATGTATAGCTAAATCCAGATTGGCTATCCTTTGTAAAGTAGCATATGAAACATAAAACTAAATCCAGATTGGCTATCCTATGTAAAGTAGTACATGAAACGTAAAGCTAAAACCAGATTGGCTATCCTTTGTAAAGTAGTACATGAAACGTAAAGCTAAGACCAGATTGGCTATCCTTTGTAAAGAAGTACATGAAACGTAAAGCTAAGACCAGATTGGCTATCCTTTGCAAGTAGTACATGAAACGTAAAGCTAAGACCAGATTGGCTATCCTTTGTAAAGTAGTATATGAAACATAAAACTAAAACCAGATTGGCTATCCTATGTAAAGTAGTACATGAAATGTAAAGCTAAGACCAGGTTGGCTATAATTTGTAAAGTAGTACATGAAACGTAAAGCTAAGAGGAGGTTGGCTATAATTTGTAAAGTAGTACATGAAATGTAAAGCTAAGACCAGATTGGCTATCCTTTGTAAAGTAGCACATGAAACATAAAGCTAAGACCAGATTGGCTATCCTTTGTAAAGTAGTACTTGAAACGTAAAGTTAAAACCAGATTAGCTATCCTTTGTAAAGTAGTACATGAAACATAAAGCAAAGACCAGATTGGCTATCCTTTGTAAAGTAGTACATGAAACGTAAAGCAATGACCAGATTGGCTGTCCTTTGTAAAGTAGTGTTATGACAGTGGGGGTCACGTGACGAGTATTCTAGAAGATTCGCTAGTGTGTTACGACAGCGGGGTCTTAGAAGTTTCTAGAACAGGCAGTATTATCGTATATAAGTGCGCTAGACAGTAAGAGAGACAGACGGAGTCGAAGCAGTAGTGGAGACAGAGACGTAGCGGAGACGAAGCAGGCAGAGAGAAAGAAAGACGGCGATTATGGTTGGTGGGAACTGAGGATAGCAGACACAGAGATCGGAACTATAGTTGGCGGGGATGGACAATTAAGTCTAAGCACGATAGAAAGTGAGTGAATTGTTGTGAATTGTGTGTGTAACTGTAAAAATTAAGTGCATTACAAAGTTGTATTGAGGAAGAATAAACAAGTTTTAT
>NW_013670519.1:47072-49021 GCF_000517525.1 Limulus polyphemus | reverse complement strand
AAGGAGTTGATGATGAAGGGGAACCAGGTATAGCTATTAAATCAGAGCAGGAAAAAGACCAAGATTTGAAGCTAATAATTGATTTTCTAAAAGCAAGTGTTTTGCGCTTTGCTTAAGCCCTGTGACAAAGAACTATTGGGCACAATGGGACCAGTTGAAGCTTGAAGATAGTATTCTTCTCCGGAGATGGGAAACTGCAGATGGGAAAGTGACGACCTGGCAAACGGTTATACCGAGAAAGTTATGGGACGTTGTGCTGCGCCAATCCCATGATACTTTAACAGGAGGACACCTCGGAGTTAAGAAGACGTTGAGTCACCTACGACAAAGATTTTACTGAATAGGTATGAGGCAAGATGTGGAAGAATGGTGCAGAACATGTTGTACATGTTGTGCTAAAAGGGGACCCAAGCATAAGGGACGTGCTCCAATGAAGTTATATCAAGTTGATGCACCAATGGAAAGAGTAGCCATTGACATTGCTGGTCCTCTGCCCCAAACTCGTACTGGAAACAAGTGCATTTGTGTGGTGATGGATTATTTCACCAAGTGGCCTGAGGCATATGCAATACCAAATCAGGAAGCTACAACTGTAGCTTCGGCTATTAGTGATTTCTTCTTCAGATTTGGTATGCCATACGAACTGCATTCAGATCAAGGCCGTAACTTCGAATCAGCTGTGTTCCAAGAATGCTGCAAGTTGTTTGGCATCCGAAAGACCAGGACAATGCCACTTCACCCACAGTCCGATGGGATGGTAGAAAAGTACAACTGGACACTGGGACAGGAATTGGCAAAGTTTTGTAATAGTCGCCAGATGACTGGGATGTCTTACTACCTCCACTGCTGATGGCTTATAGGACAGCAGAGCATGAAGCCACTGGATACACTTCAGCAAAGTTGATGTTTGGTCGCGAACTTCGGTTGCCAGTGGATCTGTTAACAGGACGCCCACCTTATGAAGAGTTTCCTGAAAATGTATCAGAGTTTGTGAAAGTGTTAACAGAAAGGATGAATGATATTCACCATCAAGTGCGCTCAAACTTGAAAACGTTTGCTGATTCGATGAAGATATCTTATGATAAGAGATCTACTGAAGTTAGCTTTGTACCAGGAGACAAGGTGTGGTTATATAATCCCAGGAAGACCAAAGGGAAGTCTCCTAAGTTGTCTTCTCCATGGGAAGGCCCATATGACATAGTGGATCGTCTCTCAGACGTGACTTTCCGGATAAAATGTGGTCAGCGAGGTAAGCCAAAGGTGGTGCGTGCAAACAGGCTTTGGCGTTATCACGGTCCAGGACATTTCAGTTGGGATGAAGTGAACAATGGAACAAATGACGCTGCTGAAGACGTGTCTCCTGAAAAAGCCACTGTTGAAGAAGAAACTATTCGGTTTTGAGAAGGGAAACAGTAAAGCCCTTGATGAAGTTACTACCACTGATGTGACTGTTACCAATGATAGGACGTTTCCTGATGAAGCAGATGAATCCTACATGAAGCAGAAGCCAACGAGACAGAGACCAGTGCGGAAGAAGATACGTCCCGAAAAATTAAAAGACTTTGTTGAATTTTAATTTTGTGTTTGTAAATTCTGTACATTTAATTAAGTTATTGTTAATTGTTTATTAGTTTAATGTAAGTGGCTATTGTTCGGGACGAACAATACTAAGGAAGTGACAGTGTTATGACAGTGGTGGTCACGTAATGAGTATTCTAGAAGATTCGCTAGTGTGTTACGACAGCGGGGTCACGTGATGAATATTCTAGAAGATTCGCTAGTGCATTGCGACAGCAAGAGTCAATTGACGCTGGTAGCATGTGTTGAGAGTCTTAGAAGTTTCTAGAACAGGCAGTATTGTCTTATATAAGTGTGCTAGACAGTGAGAGAGACAGATGGAGTCGAAGCAGTAGTGGAGACAGAAACGTAGCGGAGACGAAGCAGGCAGA
>NW_013670519.1:34602-46106 GCF_000517525.1 Limulus polyphemus | reverse complement strand
ATAAAGAAAGGACTTGTATCTTAGAAGAATTAACAAACAAACATACAGAGACGTAACAGTAGTACATGAAACGTAAAGCAAAGACCAGATTGGCTATCCTTCGTAAAGTTGTACTTGAAACGTAAAGTTAAAACCAGATTGGCTATCCTTTGTAAAGTATTACATGAAACATAAAGCTAAGACCAGATAGGCTATCCTTTCTACAGCAGTAGACAAGATGTACAAGTAACTAAAGTGACAAAACAGTGCATGCAATAACAAGCTTTGAGTTATGCACTTTCTAGTTGTATTTAGACCAAAGTATGTTTTAAAGTGTAGTATAAAGGTTTGCTGATTGTGAAATATCATATCTGTTACATTTTATTTGTTTTTGTTCCTAGAACCTGATCTTCTTCCTTGGGGAACTACTTTTGTTTTTTCTTTCATATTTGGCCTTGAGGTTTGTCATTTATTTAGTAAATATTTGCAGAAGTATAAAACTTTAAAATACTGTGTAAGAGTACATCGAGAGGAATAAGCCAAGCAGTTAATTACTCTAATATCTTCACTAACTAATGTAAAAAATTTTAAAGCGTATATAGCGTTGAATACATTATATTAAAATTATTTTGAATGCTTAAATTGGTAAGTCACATGAAAACCACAGACGATATAAAGTTCTAGTGAAATAGTATGTATCAGAACTATACTTTAGCATTGTTTGCATTTGTAGGAAGTATGATGCCACTGACAATCAATCTCTTTTTGGAAGGATACATAACAGTTCTTTCCAATGCAAAATATTCCTACACTTACATCTTAAAGACGTGTTCAAATGTGTGTCACTAGAAAACAAATAAATCTGGATCAACCTGAGGCATCAGGACCACCCAGAAAGAAACGAACAACAAGTCGTATCTCAACCAGGAGAGCAAAGTGAGGCATCCTGTAACAGATGATAACCCGTGAACACAGAGGTCAATCCCAACAGCCATCTAATTGCCCCAGGCAACAGTATACAACATAATGAAAAAGGACCTGCTTCAACAACATATGCTTTCAATTGTTGCATACCTCAAACAGCTGGAGAGTGGAATTGATATTTATCCTATTCCATACAAAGGCTTGCCAATCAAGGTGCCGAATACAGCACCTATGGATTTTTGTGTGATCATAAACCATCATTCTCCTAAACTAGAAAGACTATAGAAACCATGCAGGAAGGAGTGGCGTAACTTTTACATGACAGCCTTATGATGGAGCCTTTTGCAATCAAAACTACATTGCAAGCCTATTCTCAAGATTCATGGTCATTTGAGTGGCATGACTATAGTGATGTGGTGAGGATCCAAAATCATTTTAATATAATGTACTTCAACCTATCTGTAATAGGAACATGCCTTCTATTTCAACATTAAATGTATGTTATATTTTAAATAAAAGGCTGTGTAATTTCTATTTAATTTTGTCTGTACTGTACAATTCTGGCTGAGCCTTTTTTACCATAATGTTATTGTGTGGAAAAACAATTTGTTGTATTTATGTGTGAAGGTGTAGGTTTAATATGGAAATGAATACGAGAATACACTTCTTTCTTGATCATTTTTATTGAGGGTTACCAAGAACATGTACTATATTGTTGGATATTTCATTTCTTTAAAAGATTATTTGTTTACTTGTATAGTTACATGGTTATTTATTTGAGGATTTATTTCGTAATTTTGTATTTTTATAACTATACATATATATTTAAACAAGTGTAACAAAGTTTTCCTTCTGTCATCAGTCTGCTTATTATATCAGGTTTATGCATGGGTGGGGATGCATTGTTTTCAGTGTTGTTCTGATAATAAAAATGGTATTAATGGGAGTTAAGTCAGTAATCAAACTTTCTTTTTTCAAGTATGGAATTATTATAGGCATCGGAATCGCTATGATCATGTTACTGTACACAACTGCAAGACCAAAAATAAGCATCTCCTTAAAACAGGTCAGCAAAAAACTTTCAGTTTATATGTGTTATACTTTTAAATAGTCTAACCTCAATTCTTTGGATCAAGATCTTTTAGCTTTAGGACCAAATGTGCATGTGTAGACCACTTGGGTCAGTATTCATGGTGTTTTTCACAGCTGTTACTCATATAAAAATAAGAAATCTGCATTGTGAATATGAAGCCTTCTATATTCACATTGTTGAAGAAATATAATTGTTAATGATATCGAGATTGAATTACCAACTTATGTTATTGATTAGAATATGATAGGTAAGTAACCAGTAAAATTAGCTTGCTTATGGTATTGATTAGAATATGACAGGTAAGTAACCAGTAAAATTAGCTTGCTTATGTTATTGATTAGAATATGACAGGTAAGTAACCAGTAAAATAGTTTGCTTATGTTATTGATTAGAATATGATAGGTAAGTAACCAGTAGAACTAGCTTGCTTGTATTATTTATTAGAATATGATAGGTAAGCAACCAGTAAAACTAGATTGCTTATGTAATTGATTAGAATATGATAGGTAAGTAACCAGTAAAATTAGCTTGCTTATGCTATTGATTAAAATATGATAGGTAAATAACCAGTAAAACTAGTTTGCTTATTATTGATAAGAATACGATAGGTAAATAACCAGTAAAATTAGATTGCTTATGTTATTGACTAGAATACGATAGGTAAGTAACCAATAAAATTAGCTTGCTTATGTTATTGATAATATTATGGTAGGTAAGTAACCAATAAAATTAGATTGCTTATGTTATTGATGATAGGAAGGTAACCAGTAAAATTAGCTTGCTTATGCTATTGATTAGAATATGATAGGTAAGTAACCAGTAAAATTAGTTTGCTTATTATTGATTAGAATATGACAAGTAAGTAACCAGTAAAATTAGATTGCTTATGTTATTGATTAGAATATGATAGGTAAGTAACCAGTAAAACTAACTTGCTTATGTTATTGATTAGAATACGATAGGTAAGTAACCAGTCTTGCTTATGTTATGATTAGAATACGATAGGTAAATAACCAGTAAAATTAGCTTGCTTATGTTGTTGATCAGAATATGATAGGAAAGTAACCAGTAAATTTAGCTTGCTTTTATCATTGATTAGAATATGATATGTAAGTAACCAGTAAAATTAGCTTGATTTTGTTCTTGATTAGAATATGATAGGTAAGTAACCAGTAAAATTAGCTTGCTTATTTTATGATTAGAATACGATAGGTAAGTAACCAATTAAAGTAGCTTGCTTATGTTATAGTGAGAACCCTATTGTTAAGTAACCAATAAAATTAGCTTGATTATGTTATTATTAGAATATGATAGGTAAATAACCAGTAAAATTAGCTTGATTATGTTATTGATTAGAATATGATAGGTAAATAACCAGAAAAATTAGCTTGCTTATGTTATTGATTAGAATATGATAGGTAAGTAACCAGTAAAATTATCTTGCTTATGTTATGATTAGAATACGATAGGTAAGTAAACAGTCAAATTAGCTTGCTTATGTTATAATGAGAACTTGATAGGTAACTAACCAGTAAAATTAGCTTGCTTATGTTATGATTAGAATACAATAGGTAAGTAACCAGTAAAATTATCTTGCTTATGTTATGATTAGAATATGATATGTAAGTAACCAGTAAAATTAGCTTGCTTGTGTAATTGATTAGAATATGATAGGTAAGTAACCAGTAAAATAGTTTGCTTATGTTATTGATTAGAATATGATAGGTAAGTAACCAGTAAAACTAGCTTGCTTATGTCATTGATTAGAATATGATAAGTAAGTAACCAATAAAATTAGCATGATTATGTTTTTGATTAGAATATGATAGGTAAATAACCAGAAAAAGTAGCTTGCTCATGTTATTGATTAGTATATTATAGGTAAATAACCAGTGAATTAGCTAGCTTGTATTATTTATTAGAATATGATAGGTAAGCAACCAGTAAAACTAGATTGCTTATGTTATTGATTAGAATATGACAGGTAAGTAACCAGTAAAATTAGCTTGCTTATGTTATTGATTAGAATATGATAGGTAAATAACCAGAAAAATTAGCTTGCTTATGTTATTGATTAGGATATGATAGGTAAGTCACCAGTAAAAATATCTTGCTTATGTTATTGACTAGAATACGATAGGTAAGTAACCAATAAAATTAGCTTGCTTATGTTATTGATTATATTATGGTAGGTAAGTAACCAATAAAATTAGATTGCTTATGTTATTGATTAGAATATGATAGGTAGGTAACCAGTAAAATTAGCTTGCTTATGCTATTGATTAGAATATGATAGGTAAGTAACCAGTAAAATTAGTTTGCTTATTATTGATTAGAATATGACAGGTAAGTAACCAGTAAAATTAGATTGCTTATGTTATTGATTAGAGTATGATAGGTAAGTAACCAGTAAATTTATCATGCTTATGTTATTGATTAGAATATGATAGGTAAGTAACCAGTAAAACTAGCTTGCTTATGTTATTGATTAGGATATGATAGATAAGTAACCAATAAAATTAGATTGCTTATGTTATTGATTAGAATATGACAGGTATGTAACCAGTAAAATTAGCTTGCTTATGTTATTGATTAGAATATGATAGGTAAATAACCAGAAAAATTAGCTTGCTTATGTTATTGATTAGGATATGATAGGTAAGTAACCAGTAAAACTAACTTGCTTATGTTATTGATTAGAATACGATAGGTAAGTAACCAGTAAAATTATCTTGCTTATGTTATGATTAGAATACGATAGGTAAATTACCAGTAAAATTAGCTTGCTTATGTTGTTGATCAGAATATGATAGGAAAGTAACCAATAAATTTAGCTTGCTTTTATTATTGATTAGAATATGATATGTAAGTAACCAGTAAAATTAGCTTGATTGTGTTCTTGATTAGAATATGATAGGTAAGTAACCAGTAAAATTAGCTTGCTTATTTTATGATTAGAATACGATAGGTAAGTAACCAATTAAAGTAGCTTGCTTATGTTATAGTGAGAACCCTATTGGTAAGTAACCAATACAATTAGCTTGATTATGTTATGATTAGAATATGATAGGTAAATAACCAATAAAATTAGCTTGATTATGTTATTGATTAGAATATGATAGGTAAGTAACCAGTAAAATTAGCTTGCTTATGTTATTGATTAGAATATGATAGGTAAATAACCAGAAAAATTAGCATGCTTATGTTATTGATTAGAATATGATAGGTAAGTCACCAGTAAAAATATCTTGCTTATGTTATTGATTAGAATACGATAGGTAAGTCACCAGTAAAAATAGCTTGCTTATGTTATTGATTAGAATATGACAGGTAAGTAACCAGTAAAATTAGATTGCTTATGTTATTGATTAGAATACGATAGGTAAGTAACCAGTAAAACTAGCTTGCTTATGCTATTGATTAGAATATGACAGGTAAGTAACCAGTAAAACTAGTTTGCTTATGTTATTGGTTAGAATATGATAGGTAAGTAACCAGTAAAATAAGCTTGCTTATGTTATTGATCTGAAAATGATAGGTAAATAACAAGTAAAACTAGCTTGCGTGTGTTATTATTAGAATATGATAGGTAAGTAATCAGTAAAATTATCTTGCTTATGTTATGGATTATAATATGATAGGTAAGTAACCAGTAAAACTAGTTTGCTTATGTTATTGATTAGAATATGATAGGTGAGTATACAATAAAATTATCTTGCTTATGTTATGGATTATAATATGATAGGTAAGTAACCAGTAAAACTAGTTTGCTTATGTTATTGATTAGAATATGATAGGTGAGTATACAATAAAATTAGATTGCATATGTTATTGATTAGAATATGATAGGTAAGTAACCAATAAAATTAGCTTGCTTATGTTATTGATTAGAATATGATAGGTAAGTAACCATTAAAACTAGCTTGCTTATGTTATTGATCTGAATATGATAGGTAAGTAACCAGTAAAACTAACTTGCTTATGTTATGATTAGAATACGATAGGTAAGTAACCAGTAAAATTATCTTGCTTATGTTATGATTAGAATACGATAGGTAACTAACCAGTAAAATTAGCTTGCTTATGTTGTTGATCAGAATACAATGGGTATGTAACCAGTAAATTTATCTTGCTTGTGTTATGATTAGAATATGATAGGAAAGTAACCAGTAAGATTAGCTTGCTTATGTTATGATTAGAATACAATAGGTAAGTAACCAGTAAAGTTATCTTGCTTAAGTTATGATTAGAATACAATAGGTAAGTAAACAGTAAATTTAGCTTGCTTATATTATTGATTAGAATATGATAAGTAAGTAACCAGTAAAATTAGTTTGCTTATGTTATTGATTAGAATATGATATGTAGGTAACTAGTAAAATTAGCTTGCTTATTTTATGATTAAAATACGATAGGTAAGTAACCAATTAAAGTAGCTTGCTTATGTTATAGTGAGAACCCTATAGGTAAGTAACCAATAAAATTAGCTTGATTATGTTATGATTAGAATATGATATGTAAATAACCAATAAAATTAGCTTGAATATGTTATTGATTAGAATATGATAGGTAAGTAACCAGTAAAATTAGCTTGCTTATTTTATTGATCTAAATATGATAGGTAACTAACCAGTAAAATTAGCTTGCTTATGTTATTGATCTAAATGTGATAGGTAAGTAACCAGTAAACTAGCTTGCTTATGTTATTGATCAGAATATGATAGGTAAGTAACCAATAAAATTAGCTTGCTTATGTTATTGATTAGAATATGATAAGTAAATAACCAGTAAAACTAGCTTGCTTATGTCATTGATTAGAATATGATAGGTAAGTAACCAATAAAATTAGCTTGCTTATGTTATTGATTAGAATATGATAAGTAAATAACCAGTAAAATAAGCTTGCTTATGTTCATAACTAGAATATGATAGGTAAGTAACCAGTAAAACTAGCTTGCTTAAGTTATTGATTAGAATATTATAGGTAAATAACCAGTAAAATTAGCTTGCTTGTGTTATTGATCAGAATATGATAGGAAAGTAACCAGTAAAATTAGCTTGCTTATATCATTGATTAGAATATGATTGGAAAGTAACCAGTAAACTTAGCCTTCTTATATTATTGATTAGAATATGATAGGTAAATAACCAGTAAAATTAGCTTGCTTATGTTATAATGAGAACTCGATAGGTAAGTAACCAGTAAAATTAGCTTGCTTATGTTGTTGATCAGAATATGATAGGAAAGTAACCAGTAAATTTAGCTTCCTTATATTGTTGATTAGAATATGATAAGTAAGTAACCAGTAAAATTAGCCTTCTTATATTATTGATTAGAATATGATAGGTAAGTAACCAGTAAAATTAGCTTGCTTGTGTTATAATGAGAACTCGATAGGTAAGTAACAAATAAACCTAGCTTGCTTATGTTATTGATCAGAATATGATAGGAAAGTAACCAGTAAAATTAGCTTGCTTATGTTATTGATTAGAATATGATAGGTAAGTAACCAGTCAAATTAGCTTGCTTATGTTATAATGAGAACTCGATAGGTAAGTAACCAGTAAAATTAGCTTGCTTATGTTGTTGATCAGAATATGATAGGAAAGTAACCAGTAAATTTAGCTTGCTTATATTATCAATTAAAATATCATAGGTAAGTAACCAGTAAAATAGGCCTGCTTATGTTATTGATTAAAATATGATAGGTAAGTAACCAGTAAAATAGACTTGCTTATGTTATTGATTAAAATATGATAGGTAAGTAACCAGTAAAATAAGCTTGCTTGGCAAGCTGTTATTTTTGTTTTAGGGATTTTAATCCTTAAAATGAACTGCAGTATTTTTTACTTTACAGACTTCTGATGGAACTAAGTACGTCCTTGTAAGACCAGATCGTGCGTTATTATTTCCTTCAGCTGAATTCTTCAGAAGTAGAGTTACTAAGGCCTTTCTAACAAGTGGTAAGTATTCTTCTTATAAATTTAGGATAAGTTGTAATAGGACAGTGATACATTTAATATTTCTTGAGTAGAAGTTGTAAAAATTGTGGAATTATTAAAACACTACAAGCTTCTGATTCTTCATTCTAAGAATACTAATTCACTGGTCAAATAAGGTCACTGTGCGCCCCCCTTAACAGTATGAAAGGGGTATATTTTTGTTCCTTGCAGTCTGACAATCACTATAAGCAATGTTACCAAGAAATAAACTGGTAATAACTTCATTTATAGCCTGTTTATTTATAGGTAAGATCTTTGCACTGTTAATCTGATTTCTGATGCTCCAAAAATACACGTGAGAAGTCCAGAGTATGTGATCTTTTTTTGCAAATATTCATTTGAAAAGCAAAGATTGGGGTATTTTAGAAAAAGTTTAAGGTATTTCTTCACAAGAGAACCATATTCAAATGATTTATGGGAAGAAAACTTCTTTAGAATACAGACTTATACATATAAGCATATAAGGTCAGGAATTAACATAACCCCTTGTTTTTGGAGCATCGGAAATCACATTAAGAGCGGAAAGACCCCACCTATGAATAAACAGGCCATACAGATAGTTAATCCCAGTTTATTTGTTGGTAACATTACTTATATTTATTGTTTACTCCAAGGAACAAAAATGTACCCCTTTCATACTGTTATGGGGGGGGGGTGCACAGTGACCATATTTGGCCCATAAACTATACATTATCATTCAATATATGTTTGTGATAAATGTTAATGTTCTTTATCACTAATTAATACTGTAGTATTCTGCAGACATTATGACCGTCCCTACTGTCATGTTAAGAGTAAAAATATAGTGGTATTTTTTGTTAAGAGTGAAAACCACAAAAACCAACATTTTTAGGCACAAAAAAAGATAAAATCTTTATTAGTTACAGCTGACTAATTTTGGTAACACAGTTACTATTATCAGGGCTAGTTTGTACAGTGTTAGCATGGCATATATTCAGCTAAAATCATTAATATGTGATTTCATTTTAAAAAACAAGGGGAGGAAAGTAATTCATAAATGAGGGATTACTTAAGTTAAGTAAGTTTTCCAATAGAAGAAGTTGATTGGTTTGTTTTGTTTTTGAATTTCGTGCAAAGCTACACGAGGGCTACTGCACTTGCCATCCCTAATTTAACAGTGTAAGACTAGAGAGAAGGCAGCTAGTCATCACCACCCACTGCCAACTGTTGGGCTACTCTTTTACCAATGAATAGTGGGATTGACCGTCACATTATAACGGCCCCACGGCTGAAAGGGCAAGCATGTTTGGTGTGACGGGGATTCGAACCCGCAGATTGCAAGTCGAGCGCCCTAACCACCTGGCCATTTTGGACATTAAGACAAATACACTTGTTAGTTACTCCTGTCATTTCACAACCATTTTGGACATTAAGACAAATACATGTTGTAAGTTACTCCTGTCATTTCACAACCATTTTGGACATTAAGACAAATACGTGTTGTAAGTTACTCCTGTCATTTCACAACCATTTTGGACTTTAAGACAAATACGTGTTGTAAGTTACTCCTGTCATTTCACAACCATTTTGGACTTTAAGACAAATACATGTTGTAAGTTACTCCTGTCATTTCACAACCATTTTGGACATTAAGACAAATACACTTATTAGTTACTCCTTTCATTTCACAACCATTTTGGACATTAAGACAAATACATGTTGTAAGTTACTTCTGTCATTTCACAACCATTTTGTACATTAAGACAAATACATGTTGTAAGTTACTCCTGTCATTTCACAACCATTTTGTACATTAAGACAAATACATGTTGTAAGTTACTCCTGTCATTTCATAACCATTTTGGACATTAATCATTGTTTTTAGAAAACATCCACAAAGTGGTGAACATATTGTTGGGAACGTATTGATTAGCACATCTGGCAAAACCACGAAACAATATGTGTACTACATCCAAACTCCATCATGGTACTGGTAGTAAGATATTTATCCACTAGAGATAAAAGTGTACAACATCTGAACTCCATCATGGTACTGGTAGTAAGACATTTATCCACTAGAACTCATTAGAAACAAAGCACATTATGTGGAATTAGACATATTGTAAACTGAACATTAAGATTTGTTCAACATTTTAATTAACTATAAACTCCTAAAGACAAGTATTTAACATAAGTTATTATCTTGTTTTACCGTTAGATACAATAGGATTTGTTCAACATTACAATATTTCATGAATACAGTTTTCAAACTTTCACTTTCTTTTTTCCACATTTTGAACACCAGGTTTAATCAGTTTTGCAGTAAATTCAACCATCTTTTTGCCACCAATTATATAATTAATGTTTACATAATGTTGAGACTTTTAGAAACTTTTATGTAGCACACCTGTATGCAGAATGTTTAAAAGTGGGGGGTCTATTTTGTGAGATCAAAAGTGAACACATACTGTGTGAATGTAGACTATGTAGAAAAGGTTAAATACCATAAGAAGAATGTAAACTATGTAGATAATGTTAAATACCATAAGAAGAATGTAAATTAATTAGATAATGTTAAATACTCTTACGACAGTGGACGCTGGTAACACGTAATGAGTATCTAGAACGTTCGTGAAGGCTCGAGTGTTTGCCACACGACCTCTATTTTGTATATATATTCAGTCCTGTTAGAAGCCACATCCCAGATATTAATGTCGACATTAGGGGTGATCTAGTACAAAGGAAGCCACAGGAATTCAATGGGAGGCACCGTGGAAAGCATATAGAGCACAATTTGATCAGAAAGCAGTGTACCTGGCAACAAGCCTGAAGGGACAACCACTGGAAATACTTGGACAGTTGTCAGCAGACGACAGGCACAACTATAGAGCACTCGTAGCTGCTCTAGAACTCAGGTATGGAACCCATAATCAGTCCAAAGTCTACAGGGCTAGGTTTAGGACTACAGTTCGTGCAAAACGTAAGAGCCTGCAAGAGCTGGCACAGGACTTAGAAAGTATGGCACACAAGGCCTACCCAACTGCACCACCCGATGTCCTCAAGTTGTTGCTGAGGGATCAGTTTGTAGATGCCTTGGACAGTCCACAACTGAAAATACAAGTAAAGCAAGCACACCCCTCTACTATGTAGGATGCAATGGCCAGAGCTCTTGAATTTGAATCCTACGTTAAGTCCAGCACAGAGGTACCAAGGTTGGTACAGTCATCAGGATTCAAGGCCAGAAAAGGTCAGCTTTCAGAGAGGTTTGAGGGACTTTGCTGGCAATGTAACAAACCTGGGCTGCAGAAAGCTCAATGCTGGAAACTTCAACACAGGGAAGATGCCACGACATGAAAGGCTGCTACCCAGAAAGGTTGTTGGAACTGTGGAGAGCAAGGATATATGAGGAGCCAGTGTAAGAAGAATATTACCAATAAGTCAGCCTTGTGGAAACCAGTAGTGGGTGGTGTTGAGGTACGCCCACCAACCCCCATCATGAAGTCCCAACAGCCAGGTGTAAAATGCCAAGCACACATAGTGTCTA